>NC_041052.1:130000-182500 GCF_900634775.1 Gouania willdenowi | reverse complement strand
TGAGAAATAAGATTCTCTGATCAGACCAAGATTGAACTTTTTGGTGTTAATTCTAAGCGGTATGTGTGGAGAAAACCAGTCACTGCTCATCACCTGCCCAATACAATCCCAACAGTGAAACATGGTGGTGGTAGCATCATGCTATGGGGGTGTTTTTCGGCTGCAGGGACAGGACGACTGGTTGCAATTGAAGGAAAGATGAATGTGACCAAGTACAGAGATATCCTGGAAGAAAACCTCTTCCAGAGTTCTCAGGACCTCAGACTGGGCAGAAGGTTCACCTTCCAACAAGACAATGACCCTAAGCACACAGCTACAATAACAAAGGAGTGGCTTCAGAACAACTCTGTGACCATTGTTGACTGGTCCAACCAGAACCCTGACCTAAACCCGACTAGAGACCTGAAAATGTCTGTCCACCAACGTTCACCATCCAACCTGACAGAACTGGAGAAGATCTACAAAGAAGAATGTCAGATGATCCCCAAATCCAGGTGTGGAAAACCAGTTCTGCATGTGCACTAATCATGGCTGCAATCTTAGTGAAATCAGCGCAGCAGGAATCTGAGTCACTGAAGGATTTAGGAAAACAACTGGTTTACCACCTTATATATGAGATCTTAGTAAATCCGCCCCTCAGTGTGTTAACATAAATTATTAGCTTTAGCATTAAAGTTAGAGGAGACAGTGTGTTAGAATGAGTTATTAGAGTTAGCATTAAAGTTGATTAGCTTTAGAGGACAGTGTGTTACAATGAGTCCTTAGTGTTATTTATTTATTTATTTTTTATTTATTCAGTTTATTTCTGACATGGTTACATTCACTTTTTTTTTTTACATTTTTTTTTTTGTACATGCCGAAAAAGGAGACGAGAGAAGCAGTTTGCTTATCTGGGTCCCGTCCCCTGTTTTACCATCGCAAATTTACATGGGTTTACATGTCTCTCTGGTCAAACATTCTTGAGTTGTTCTGAACAGTCCTTTTTTGTGTATTCTCATCTGTAGTCAGTGTTGTCTTGTTTTTATTCCTCCTCCTCTCTATCGTTGTTCGTGTTGGCCTTGTTCCCTGCCAGACGTTGTTAGCATTCCTCCAGTTCAAGAATAGTTCCTCTTTCGAAGGTGTTTGGAAGTTTTTTTCTCTTTTCATCCATAATGTCACCACTCGGGAATGTCTCTTTTGGACACACAAGTTTGCAGCTTGTTTTGTCTCTACATCAAGGTTAATCCAGCTGTTGTTAGTTGTATTGGCAGTGTTAGCTTTAGTATAAGCGTTAGTGTAAGAGCCGTACAGGGTTTGGTTGTTTCTCACCTGTTTCTAAATGAAGTTCATGCATGTGAATGTGTATCGTGCGCACACACAGAGTATTCACGCTTCTGCACCACGGTAATTGGGCGTGGCAATGTGGGAGTAGTTTATATTAGTACGTGCGCTCACCTGGAGGTGTGTTTTATTTGGCTTGCATCATGCTGGTGGGGAGAGCAACTTTCTGTTGACCACATCATGTTGTGATCCATCTACAATCTGCACTGTCATCAGGTATCTTTACGAGGGTAGATATGTTGCAAAATGTGAAGTTGTAGAATGTGATGTGAGCTTGCGTATAAAAAAAACACACGTAAAATAAATTTAACGTCACAAATGATGAGAAAAAAATGTATCGACTGATATTTACACATAAAATTACAGCTGCAAACTTGTAATCCAACATTTATTCACATGTTTTTTAATTACTTGTATAAATGATCATTTACGACCACAACTCTCTGGTTATAACGTCTCTAATCTACCTCTACACAAACACAAACTACTTTTCTCGTGTGAATCTGAGCTGCTTGAGTTTTGCAACACATTTTGTGAGAAGTTTGTAACAAAACTGATTCATGCTCGTAGGAATGGCTCCTCCCCTCTCTGCTCACCCATGTGTGAGATTGACCAATCAGAAGCGAGGATTTGGAGACAGAGCGCTGTGTCTTTTTAACACAGCAGTCAGTGATATAACTGAAACAAGTCATTTTTATTCACTGTAAAGGCAGGATGCTGAAATTTACCTCCACAGATTGTTAGAAAAAAGTTAAAGTCATTTATGAACAAAAATAGTGATGAAGAGTGATTCTCTTTGTTTATATTTAGGTTAATAATATGTGGAGATGAGGATCTAGAGCTGACAGCTGATGTAGTGGCCAAGCGTTTAATGTATTTTACAAAATCTACAATCTGTATAATGTGACGAAGCAATAAAACAATGAATATGTATGTGTCTCATAAAAATGAAGATTTTGTAAAATTCGTTCAACGCTTGCAGCACAAATTCACACGAGAAAAGTAGTTTGTGTTTCTGTAGCGGTTGATTCGAGAAGTTGTAACCGGAGAGTTGTGGTTGTAAACGATCATTTATGCAAGTAATTAAAAAACATATGAATAAATGTTGGATTACAAATTTGCAGCTGTAACTTTGTGCAAATATAAGTCTGTACATTTTTTTCCATAATTTGTGACAATAAATTTATTTCACGTGTATTTTTTATACACAAGCTCAAATTACATTCCACAAGCTCTCACATTTTGCAACATATCGACCGTCATATATCTTAAGGCAACCACTGCATGCTATTAACGTAAGTGCCTATGTCTCCAACGCAATCTGGAACAATAAACCTTCCCACTTAGTGTTATATCCCTCCTTGCAAAAAGTGGCGTTTCGTCCATATGCCACAATATCCTGTCAAAAGCTGTGTCAAAACACGGATTAAATGTCAAGCATTTATTGACATTGTTTGGATCGCTGTCAAAGTTGTAACGATAGACGTGAACACAGGTCTCGTAAACCTCATTACTGCTGCTGCATTACACATGTTGTGTCTCACAGTCGTCTCGGTTAAAAATCATTGTATGTTTTGAAAAACGTTTTGGATTGTCATTGCACTATTTTCCTGCTCAGCTGAAGCTTCGCTGTTCTGTTGGATTTGGGACTTTATCAGTGTAACCACTGCCATGCATAAAGAAAGAATAATAATAATAATAATAATAATGCATCAATTTTATATAGCGCTTTATCATAGACACTCAAAGTCGCTTTACAGAATTAAGGCATTATTCTTTCACTCCACACTTAGTGGTGGTAAGCTACTATTGTAGCCACAGCTGCCCTGGGGCAGACTGAATAGGGTGGAGTGTAATGTCCCTGTGGATTTGGGAATAAGAAAGAATGCATTGTACATTCAATGGTAAAGAAAAACAATAAAAATAAAAAAAGAAATATGGAAAAAAAAGAGAGGAAAAGAGAAGAAAAAGGAGAAAAAAAGGAAAGAAGAAAAAATAAATAAAGCAAAATAAACAAGGTGCTGTGATTTCTGCGTAAACTGCAGATTTTGTGTAATTTCTGGATATTTTGTGAATTAAATATAGAGTCTGAACATTATGCCAGATCGAATTTGAATGAAAAAAGTGAAAAAAGACAAGCAAAGCTTGCAATTAAAGCTTTTGAGCAAAATTGGAAAAGCTTCAAGATGAAAGAAAAGCCAAGAAAAATAACATGAAAAATGTTGAAAATGCTGAAAAGGTTCGATCATGGCTTTAAAATGTGTCCAGTTTGTTCAATGAGGCCAGCCAGCTCCATGATAAGGTTATTCCAATGGTTCCTGCTGAAGAACGAGAAAAACAAAATGCTTGGTTTGACGACGTTGAAGAACATAAATCTGCTTTTGTGGAGGAGGCAAATAAATGGCTGTTGGAGCTGCCAAAGGATGTTGATTCACATCAGAGCTCAGCAGAGGGCGCTGTTGGTCAGGCTGGTGTCCTAACTGAAGAGTCAGCTTTCAATGACAAAACAACATCATGTATTTTGAAAACAGTGATGGATTTGAAAAGTGCACCAGTGGATATTGGACCAAGTGACAGTGTTTCAAATACATCTAAAAGAAAAACAAGAGAACACAGCACTGTCGTATGAATCTGCTGTGTCAGCACCACTTCAGCCCAATTAAAGGCAGAGGCTGAAACTGCTGCTCTTATGGTTCGTCAGAAAATACTCAAAGAGAAACATGCTACACAGGAGCAACAGGAACAACTGCGACGCAAAATGGAAGAGCAGCAAGAACAGATGAGGAGGAAAACATGGACATAGAGTTGGACTCTTTTATAGCTAAAGTGAATGTGTTAAAAGCCTCAGAAGGTTCTAGTTTCTCTGTCAAATCAGATGGAATGAACTCTTATTTACAAAAGAGTAAAAATATGCTGTTAAATGTGGATGCTGCTCCATTTATTCCTGCATTCACTGCACAACCATCACCAACAAAGCTCATAAGGGACGCTGTGTCTTTAAGTGGTGCTGCTGTGAGGCCCAAAGTGAGTCACCAAACTCAGTTTCATACTGCAGTGATGGAGGTTGGCCTGCCAGCATTACCAACTGATGGAACACTGCATCAAACCATTCATTCATCCAGTGTGATCAAACTGAACCTACAACAAAGAATACATCTGATCAACATCTGATAACAGTGCTGGAGAAGCAGAATAAAATTACATCTTTACTGGTTGAACAACAGTCTCTTTTCCTTCTACCCAAACAAGACCTGCATATTTTTGATGGAGATCCATTGCAACGTCAAACCTTCATAAGGGCCTTTGAGCACAACATTGAGGACAGAGCTCCAAACCACAAAGACTGTTTGTATTATCTCAAACAGTCTACCAGAGGCCAGTCCCGTGATTTAGTTAAAAGCTGTCAGCACCTGCCACCTGCTCGTGGTTCGGAGTTTTGGAGATCCATTAAAAATTGCCTCCGCCTACATGGATAAGGTGCTCTCATGGCCTTTGGTGAAAGGAGATGATATCAAGGCACTGCAGGCCTACAGTCTATTGTTGCGTGAGTGCTGTAAAACCACAAGGCAGTAGTTTTGCCACCACTTTAGCACCTGCTGAGAAGAAAATAGAGCCTGTAAACAAAAGGGAGAAGAACTTGCCTGTAAAGGGATGTTCGTTTGTGGACATTCATTGGATGTTTGCCTTCTGTTGGATAAAAAGACACAAGATGAAAAGATGTCTTTTTTGAAGGAACACAGGATGTGCTTAACCCTAACCCATTGGGCACAAAAGTATGTATGTAATCTGAAGCACCCCACGTTGTTGCATGTCCACTGCAAAACAAAGCAAACAAGTTCCACACAGGCTCAGAAGGGAACTGTACGTTGTCAATCCTGCCTGAAACTTGGGATTTTCTTCAGAACAATGGTGCAAGAGAAAGTCGTGGACAGCAATATGTTGACAGATTTGGAAGTGGCTGGTCTGGAATCCAACAACTTTTGTGACTTGCCAGAGATTTTCACGCAAGGGAACATGCCTGTCTATCGAGGAAACTTTCTACAAAACAAAATACCTTCAGCAATGGCCGCATCTGAGGCACATACAGATACCTGAGGTTGAAACAGATGTGGATCTCCACATTGGAAACCCTGTACCTCAGGCACTGGAACCCTGGGAGGTGGTTCGTGCAGTGGGCGGGGGCTCTTATGCCATCAAGACCATCCTGGGCTGGATGGTGACAGTCCGCTCAGGGGAGATTGCCAAATAGTCCAACCATGTTTAAAACCTAATGTCACAGTAAACCGCATCTCGGTGGCAAAACTGGATGAGCTTTGGGAGAAGCACCTGAAGGTGGATTACCCTGAAACACAACAGGAGGAGCAACATGGATTATCAAAAGAGGATGAGCGATTCATGGAGTCAGTTTCGAATTCAGTCAAGCTGATCGATGGGCACTGCAGCATTGGTTTGCCAATAAAACAGAAATACCTAAAAATGCCAAATAAGACAGTTGCAGAACAACGTGCATTAGGTTTCAAGAAACGCCTGTCCAAAGATCCATCCTTTTGCTCAGATTACGTTTACAATCATGTCAGAGATGCTGAAGAATGGATATGCAGAGAGAGTTCCAACCAAGCAGTTAATACTCTGTGACAGAAGGGTGTGGCACATACCTCACCACGGGGTGAACCACCCTACAAAGAAAAAATTGTGCGTGGTTTTCCACTGCGGGGCCACATTCCAAGGGACTTCTTTAAACTCCCAGCTTCTTCAAGGACCTGATCTAACAAACCAGCTCGTTGGTGTCCTGACCAGATTCCGCAAAGAACCACTGGTGCTCATGGCAGATGTCGAGGCCATGTTTCATCAGGTCAAGGTGCCACCTGAAGATTGCGACCTGTTAAGATTCCTGTGGTGGCGTGATGGAAAGTTTGAAGAAGAGCTAGTTGAGTACAGAATGTTTGGCGCTACGTCCAGTCCAAGCTGTACCTGGAGATGTTGTGATGCTCATGGATGAAATGGCACCACGCAATTCATGGATTACAGGAAGAGTTTTGGATACTGTTTCTGACAGAAATGGACTAGCGCGCACACAAAGAATTGAAACTAAATCAAGCGTTTTGAATCGTCCGATTACAAAGGTCTGTCTTCTGCAGGAAGCAGATGAGCAGTGAAGATCGTTTGGATTATGAACTCTGAACTTTGGTTCGATATGGATGTACCTGAATGAACTCGGACATTTCCTGACTATGACGGTGGACAGCTCCACTGATTGGACTCTAACTCTTAATGAGTTATCACTTTTGTGCACCTTGATGGTGATTCTGTCTCCTACAAGCTTGTGGTGATGGATAATTATTACCATGTATTAATTAGGGGCTGGAATGTAGGAGCCGTATCTGTTGACCATATCATCCTGTGATCCATCCAAAATCTGCACTGTCATGAGGTATCTTAAGGCAACCAATGCATGCTACTAACATAAGTGCCTATGTCGCCAACACGATCTGGAACAATAAACCTTCCAACTTTGTGCAATTATTTGGCATGCGCGTCATCAGTGTTATATGCCTCCTTGCTTAGCCTACCGTGGTGTGGAAAAACTGGCTTTTAGTCCATATGCCACAATAGTTAGCTTTAGTGTTAGCTTTAATGTTAACATTACTGTGAGCATTAGTACTAATATTAACGTTAGAGTTAGCTTTAATGTTAACATTAGTGTTAGCATTAGTACTAATATTAGAGTTAGTGTTAGCTTTAATGTTAACATTACTGTTAGCATTAGTACTAATATTAACGTTAGTTAGCATTAACACTAGCTTTAGCACTATCATAAACGTTAGCTTTAGTGTTTGCTTTAACATTAGTGTTAGCATTGTCACTAACTTCATCATTAGTGTTGGCATTAGCATTAGTGTTAGCATTAACATTAGCTTAAGTATTAACTTTAACTTTAGTGTAGCATTAGCACTAACATTAGAGTTAGCATTAACATTAGATTTAGTGTTAGCTTTAGCATTATCATAAGTGCTAGCTTTAGTGTTAGCTTTACCGTTAACATTAAAGTTATCTTTAGCATTAGCTCACTCACTTTCCATTGATGACTCCATCAGGGTTGAGCATTGGTACGATCTTGAAGATGAAAGCTTCCCTGAGGCTGACAGCCAGAAGACTGGAGCCCATGAGGAACTCCATGGTTCCCTTCATCACCCAGCTAGCGTTGGTCTCTCCTGGATGGACTCTGGCTGACAGGAAGATCAAAGGACGGTTTCCTAAAGGAAAGATGAAGAAGAAGCTGATATGGTGATCATATTAGAAATGCTTTGGTTTGCTTGTGTTACACAATTACAGTGTTAATCACAGTAACCACAGTAACCGTAGTCCTCCCTCGTGTCTCAGTGATAAACCATAGTAACCATAGTAACTCACTGAGCTGATAGATGTTATCAGTAGAGCTGGACCCAGGCATGGCTGTGATGGTGATCAACGGACAAACGTTTCCACCCAGAGTCTCACACAGGACGTCCTGTCTCAGGTAGATCTGTGGAGTCCTCAGAGCTTCCAGTTTACGCAGATGCATCTGCACACGTTACATGTTACACTTTAACATCCACAACATCACAAGCACATGTATAGAGTTTATATAGAATTAATAGGGTTCACAGTTTAACATTCACAACCTGTAGGTGGCAGCACATCTACAGTTTATAGAATTACAGTTCATAAAGTTAATAGAACTCGTAGAGTTTATTGATTATATAGTTAGAGTAAATATCATGTAGGTTATAGTTTATAGTTAAGAGTTTGTAGGTTAAAAAGCAGGGGTCACCAATACGACGCCTGTGGGCCCCAGGTGGCCCTCACGAACCATGTGAGGGGTCCTCAGCAGCTCTAGTCACCAATGAGCTTCGTCTAAAATCTGATTTACTTTCCAGGATTCAAACTAACAAAAATAAATACAAATGACAGATGTAGTTCATATTTAGTAAAGTTAAATACTGATCCACGTGATCAAGTTTAAACATCTTTGAATGTTTATTTTCACTGAAACATTTAAATGTTTTTTAAGTGTTGCAGATCTAGTATATGGTCAGTGGTATGTTATATATAATATGATATAAATAAGATACATTTTAAAAAATGACAATTTTTGCAAATGTTACATGTTTTATACGATTAGTTAAAAGTTGTTTGTTAGTAGTTAGTAAAATAGGAAGATGATCAATTTCTATGAAATGTAGAAAATGATCCAGCAAAAAATAGAAGAAATTAAGTGTTTGAAACTGAAACATTTCACACCTTTTTAAGTGTCTGCTAGCATTACTTATTATCTAACTTCTAATTGAAGTGAAACATGAACATTTAATATTAAGGAAGCTCTTTTCAGTCTATTCACTACCTATAATATATATAAAGGTTATAGAATATTTAAACCCTATAAACTGTGTTCATAGTTTATAGTGCCGCACACAACCAAAACAATGAAATTTGGTACACTTATGGCACGTTCACACCAAACGCGTTTCGGACGTCAAAATCGTGCCTCACGCGCGTTGTTGGACGCTTGTCACCAGTGTTGAAGGTGGGGAGGGGCTTCTCTGTTGCAGGTGGTGTTCATACAATGGATGATATTGTGATCAGATACATTTATAATTCACACAGTGACTGTGAAGTGGTGGAACATTGTGATGAGAAGGTTTCTGGTCAGATGTATTTAAGTGTGACTCAGTGTGTGCGCTGTGATGTCAGAGGGTTATAGAGAAGTGTGGGTGGATGGAGAATAAAGTTTGGAGTTCCTTGCTGAACACGCCCCCTCTGACTCCTGTTCATTGGCTCTACATTATCCAGAGAGTGACTTGGCTTTATTTGCTCTGTTTCTGAATTCACCAGAGCTGTGATTGGACGAGAGTCGCTTTCAGTGCTACTTCCGTGTTTCTCGTGCCCAGTTTGACGACCTGTTGACCGGCGCTCACATCTCCTCCCAACTACAGGTGCTCTATTCCAGCAGAACGGCCTGTCCATCTGTCTCAGGTTTGTGTTTTTTTTTCTCTTCCCATTATTTTGAATACGTCACGGTTGTGACATGGCGCCCAACTCTTTTCTTATGACTCATGATTATAATATAATGTTTCAGGCTTATTTACCATAAACAATACTTGGTAAATGTCTTTAGGATAGTAAAAAAAATGTCATTTAATTTTCAAGATGGCAGCCGTCACTTCTGTGACTGTCTGATATGGGTGATCCCAGTGTCAAATTAGTCATTTTTTCATGGAAAATGTGCAGAATTCAAATTTTGAACTTGGAAATAGGTCAGAAGCTTCCTTCTACAACACAACTGTTGACCACTGGTGTCCTGTGACCACTGTTTATTTCAAGATGGCAGCCATATGGCCAAAATCAAAATTATAATTTCAGGAAAAAGAACTATTAACTATCTTACTGTAATTAAATTGTTGATCCAATAAACTCATATCTGTAAACAACTGAACCATTTGATGAATGGAAACGTAACAGAGTGGATGTTGAAACACAGCACACTGGTAACACCACTGATAGCGCTAGCTAAATACACTCTTCTTAACGCTGCCAAATGTTCTGTTTTTAATGTGCTGGTTGTGGTGATAGTTGAGTGGTAGTATAGTCTAATGTTAGCCACACATCTACTTAATAGTTTACATATTTAGATGTAGTTATATAGCCACACCTGAATGGATAGGATGTGCCAGCGCGGGAGAGCTGAGCCAAGGGTAACAAGGCTTTATATGAGTTTCATATAGTTAGCCAGATGGTGTACAGATTTCACAGGAATGAAATGGTACTGGATGAACGATCGAGCTAGGTGTAGGGCAATTTTCTTATCCAATCCTAGTTGTATCCCATACTTGTATGTGTTTCCTTGTAGTAAAGGTGGTAAAAGGATAACCCCTCGGCCTTAATCCCTCCAACCAAGACTACCCTAGAACAGCATGTCAAGAGAGCAGTATATCAAAGAAGTCACGTGTGGGGTCAACACCAGAACTACCATCACCGTGCAAATGGGGCTGGTCAAAGACATCTGAGGGGGACCATGAACCCTTCTGGACATGCCTGCCAGATGCAGGCCAATCCAGTTATGAACTGGTCTCTTGCAAATGCAATACAGGTTGTGTTGGGCATTGCAAGTGCAAAAAAGCTCAGAGTGTTACGGCTGGTTCCTCATGGCCTCTCAGCCTGTCCTTCCTCCTCTCTCCTAACACACCTGACTCTCATCACCAATCAGGTAGGAGAGGGAGGAGGAGCTTATAAAGGGCTGAGAGGACCAGAAGGAGTGAGGCACAACAACTGACCATCAGCAGACATGTGGGGAGAGTTCTTCAGCTCCCCGTTTTTTTTTTATTGTTTTATCTCACCATCACCACATTATCCATGAGTTCCACACATGCTCTGGTCGGAGTGTGTGCTGCTGTGAACGTCAGCTCTGTACGTAGCGTGATTTTCTGTCTCGTAAACTCCTTTCCTCTCTCCCTCTGAGCTCTGCTGAGCATGGATGATCTCTCATCCAAAGGTGTGCTGCTACCTCCTACATGTCACCTATTATTTTGCTATCTGGCTCACAGGCTGGGGGTATTTTACTAGTAATCCTCGTGAAAAAATGAAAATGATGAGATATCTCGTCAATGGCACTGAGTGAGTTAAAGATCATATAGTTTATATATAAATATATTTTAAGGATATATAGTTTATATATAAGTATAGTTTAAAGGTTATATATAAATATATAAATGTTATGAACCTCAACTCAAACACATTAACGACGTCAATGTGACAGAAGTTTGTCAGAAGTAGGCAAAATAAGTATTGATCACAGTAAATATAAATCAAATAATGTGTAAATGTAAATAAATAAATAAACATACCTTGAGTGTAGAGTATGTGTAGGGATAGTGATACGCAAAGTAACACACGTCGTCTTTATGACTGAAGGAGGCGCTGAACGTCAGAGTAAAATAAGACTTCCCTTTAACTCCTCCTGTAGATAAGGAGCTACGAGCAAAATGATTCCTATAAGAGGAGGAGGAACATTCAGACAATCAGAACGTGTCACATGATCAGCTCTAACCTACTGATAGAGGTGTGTATGTTTTATAACTAATGTATAATGGACCTACTTATAGTAACAGATGTCACTTCCTGTTCTGACCCAACATGGACGACCTCTGATAGCCTCCTGGACAGAATACATCAGCACCTGCATTCCTACGCACGCACACACACACATTTCAGTGATAATCAGTCTCCAGTGATATGTCATAGTAACACAGCTAATATTATAAGAGAGTAAAGTAGAGTAGAGAATAGAGTAGAGTATTGCTGGCATCCTACCATAGTTGGACTGGCTGTTGGATTTCTCACAATTGATGATGTTGAAGCGGTACAGGGTCCCTACCCTCATGTTGCTGACCTCAAAGTAGAACCACTGGTGGTAGTGGTTAGTGTTGATGTCTGAGTTCAGGATCAGGTCATATTCATGTCTACAAACATATAATAATCATATAATAAACATTGGATGAACTAACACTATGATATTATAAACATTATTAACACTAACTTTCTAACTTGAACAGCTTTCCTCAGGTTTCCAGACTCAAACTGAGAATTAAACCTCAGAGACTCTCCGTTGTTTTCTATTACAGGACATCTGGAGAACATAAATACAGTACATTCATACTGATTCAATAACACTATTAGTTCAAACTTCATCACATCAATGTAACATGAACTCACGTTGGAACGTCCAGGTCATAAACTACTTTATCCACTATGTCGTTAGGATGAATTAACCTCTCAATGTCCTGGAATATCTTTGACCTGCAACACATTAAAGGGTTAATAATGACACACATTAACACATGGAACATTACTCATTTGTTTAAATAAACATTTAGAACTAAAACTATGTTAAGGACAGATACATGTACTGTATATAATAGTATAAACACTGTCTGAAGTTAAATCAAACGAAACCTCTCCTGTTTCAGGTCAGTTAGGATTACAATCAATAAATCAATCAATCAATTACATTTTACTTCATAATTGCAATCGCATGTGTTGTATTCAGTTGCAAAACCTGCTGTGTAAATAGTTTGTTTGCTATCGTGGTCAAAACATTGATCTGAAGCTCAATGCTGTCCTGTAAATACTTTTCTCATCAGTTAAAAAATAGAACAATTTTTGATCAACCCATATCATTTGCATGCTTAAAATAACATTCCGGCTAAAGCCCCGCTCATTTCAAGACAACCCAACCCACTTTCGGTTTAAACCCTGCCTACTTTCGGGTTAGGCCCGCCCACTCTGAGTACAGATACAGATAACACTGTAGTCGCTCATCATTACCTTTGAACTGCATGACTTGGGTCAAACGTTTTGTGTTTCCTTCCACAAGCTCTTTACATTTTCCCATGATTTCAAACAAGGAAGCAGTGTTTGAGGTGTGGCTTTAAAATACATCCCCAGGTGTCATCATCTGGGGTTCCCCACATTGTTTAAAGACGTAGTACTTTTTGTGTCTGTAAACTTTTGACCTCGAAGGAATTATATAAGTAATTATCTCTCTTATTATTGTGGCATTTAGCAAAATGAAATACTGTTGGTAATCCTAACTGACCTGAAACAGGAGAGATTTCATCTGATTTAACTTCAGACAGTGAGATGTGTTGTCTTTTTGCAGTTCATGTACACTACTGTTTTCTACTGATATTAAACAGATAAATGTAAAACATTGTAGATGTATAGATAACAAATTTGTATAAAACAATTAGGTGTGTATATAACAGATAGATGTATATATAACTGATAGATGTACAGTGGTGTGAAAAAGTGTTTGCCCCCTTCCTGATCTCTTACTTTTTTGCATGTTTTCCACACTTGAATGTTTCAGATCATCAAATAAATTTAAACATTAATCAAAAATTCAATTCAACTTTATTTATATAGCGCAGAATACAACAAAGTCATCGCAAAGCACTTTACATAAAATTCCTATGTAAGAAAAAAAGAACCCAACAAGATCCACATGTATAAGCATTTAACGAGAGTGGGAAGAAAAAACTCCCTTATTTAGTTTTTAGTTCAGAGGTGGCAGCCATCTGCGTCGACTGGTTAGTGAACAGAAGGATGAACAGAATAGGACAGAGAGATAGACCATCAGTGTGTTCCAGACTAGTTGAGCTGTGAACCATTGATCAGGAACCACCAGCTCCAGCATCAAAACACCTGAAACAGGACAGAGAACCCTCAGAGGGAGAGGAGAAGACACAGACTGCAGAACAACATGATACACTCGTTCCTAGTGGTTAATATTAATATTAAACGTGTTCAACCATGCTCTGAAATGCTTCCACTACCTATCTGTAGAGATCTCAGCAATCACTACAGAGAGGACCATGTCCACCTTAAATTATCGCAATTATACGGTGTACGCTTTAGTAATTAAGTAGGTTTTGAATGCAATCGTCTGAGAGAACCACAGCTGAACATCTGGCCTGGCATCATAGTTCATTAGTTCTGGTTCCTCATTGCTGATTCTGATGAAGTCCTCCTCTTTGGTGTGAAATTGTGTATGCGTTGCGAGTGTACGCTCTCTACTCCGCTTGGCGCGTTCTTCCCCGCCCCAGGTCCGATAAGCGTACCCCACATCCTTCACTATGCTCGATGAGCTTAGTAAATTGTTGTCAATAACTGCATTGATTTACAATAATTACACAGTACACCATCATATGCTACAAATGTATTATTAGTTAATAATGCACACGTTATTGGTTTAGATATGCTGATAATAATGTCAATATCCAAAATGATTATTTAAACATCTTACCGTTCAAAAGTGCATCCCAAACTGTCTAATCCCCTCAAGCTTCATTGGCTGCAATAATCAACTGCTCACTTCCGGGAACGATTGAGGCTCCATGAACCACCATTGCTGAAAAAAAAAAAAACTCTCTCTAAACGGCTTTGGGCTGTTGTTTCATCGTCAACATTAATGATAAAGTCACTTACTATGATAGCTTTATCATAAACTATAACCAATAAAGTGGGTTTTTCTATCTTGTTTTTGGGATTACAAATTTCAAGTGAGAGGCTTTCAAATGAATTTTGGTTAAGTTTGGTTTTTGGGTAACTGATAAGCTTGAGTGGAAAACTGATTTGATACAGGCTATGTCAATTCCAATAGCCTTCTGTCCTGGGTCTCTCTGCTGTAATCCAATGAATGGCCTAGTTTCCACTTCCAAGCCGGGTCTCCAACTTCTCCCAGTTGTTATCCATAACGCGTAGACGATCCAAAAGCAGCTCTTGCTTGCTTTTGATATCGATCAACACATGAGTCTGAGTGTTCAGAGCCCTGCTACATCCTTCAGAAATCACTGGCAGCTTTTCCAAAAGCCAGCGTAGTACGGACTTTTCCATAGATGAGGAAGCCACCAGCTCCGATCAGCAGCATGCCTACTATCATTATTCCAATCATGTAGATGTCCTCCACGTCTTCCACGGAAAGGATGGACAGACACACAACTCGCCACTTGTTCCAAGGGTCGAGGGTGTATCGAGCCGCAAACGTCCCGCTTGGACATGCGGGGTCACCACCCCTGGTTCTTTGCGTCGAAAAAATCTGATCGATAGCACTGAGAGACCAACTAATTAATTCCATTATTCCAGTTTTGGATGAGTTGCAGAGAGAGGCTCTTGTTAGTTTCACAAGACCTGACAAAGCAGCAGCTGGGAGAGAGATAAGACAGAAGGGAGGGAGAAACAGAGAGTGCGACTGTCCTCGTCGAGAGAAGCAAGAAGAAAAAAAAAAAAAAAAGAAAAAAAATATTTTTATGTTTAACTCCTCTATAGTGAGCTTTAGTTTGTATTACATGTTGTTCTGTACAGCTCAGCACAGTGTTTATGGGTATAACTGCTCTATATTTTGAATAAAGGACTTATCGATGGAAGTGTTTGTTATTACTGCAGGTTTATTCTCAGCTAGTCATGAACGTGTGGAGTTGTGAATCACAGACTGTAAATTTAATTTTAGCATTTGTGCTCCATCTAAATTAGGGTGGACACTGTCTTTTTTGAATAGATCAGCACATTTCCAAAAGAGGTCAAAGTTATCAATAAATGTGAAATTATGGAGTTTGCAGCAGGATTATAAGAAGTTGTGGTGCTGTAAAAGGCGACTAAATTGTTCTATACCCCTATTTATTGTATGGAGAGGACCAGAAATTAGTATTTATTTCCCACTTGCCTTTAAAACATTAAAGAGAAGGTTAAACTCTTTCATGGTCCGTATCGATTCACGTCGGGTGATATCGTTCATTCCTACATGTAACACTATTTTAGTGACAGTTGTTGGAAGCGTGGCAAACATTTGATTAAATTTGTTTAAGATAGTTTGAACTGTAACATCTGGAATACAGTGTGTGATGGCATTAAATAATCTAATGTTCCTTGTTATTTTATCACCGATAATGAGTGTAGTTTGCGGAAAGAGAGTGTCCAGAGAGTGGATCACAGCAGGCTGTGGTGGAGTTTCCGTCCTCGGAGTTGACTGGTGTTGGGGCGTCTGTGTGGGAACGTCTGGTGGTGCTGAAGTTGCAGAAAGCAGTGGGAAAGTCTCTGTTATCGGCTCCGGTTGGCGTTGAAGAGGCTCTGCTTCTAATGGTGCGGAGGTCGCTGATTTCTGCAGGGGATCCTCCGTCATCAGCTGGCATTGAAACGGTGCTGCAGTAGGCAGATTGGAACGGTGCTTGTTGATGGCTGTGTACATGGCGTTAGCATGTCTCTGGACTGCAGCTTTGAGGAGTTTTCAACGGGCTTCGGAGGTTGTTTTTGACCGGTGGGAATGTAATCTAAGCGGTGGTAAAGGCGTTTTCCTGGTGGTTGTTTCGGTCGGCTTAATTGGACTGAGTTTGTCTTTGCTTTCAAATGAGAGCTTCTAAACGATTGTGGAGAGTAAGCGGAGGAGGTTCCGTGTTATTCTGTCATCCACGTCCACGGACAACAACTTCAGCCACGATGGCAAGTGTGGTGTGGAATAGGACAGTCCTGGGCCAGGATTCTCCCAGGGAACTGTGTCATTATCACATGGAATATTATGGAGGAAGGATGACAGCGCTATTGGCTGTTGTATGACCGTGTCCGTATACTATTTTTTAGCTCGTTAGAAAGTAGTTTGGTAATTTATTTGTTGGCGTTTAGCAGAAAAATGTCTTTCTCTGATGGCAAGTGAGGAGCAGCGTCTCCACCGTCTGTAGATGCGGCCATCTTGAAAGGTTGTACCGGGTTGTAGCCCATCCCCCACAATTAAACACAAATTTCAGTTTTTAAATGAAGGGTTTAATCAATGAGGAAGAAAAAACTCCAAAGCTACATAACCCCGTGTGTAAAAAATGTTTGTCCTCTTCCTGATTTCTTACTTTTTTGCATGTTTTCCACACTTAAATGTTTCAGATCATCAAACAAATGTAAACATTAATCAAATATAACACAAGTAAACACATAATGGTGGGTTTCATTAATGAGGAAGAAAAAAATCCAAAGCTACATAGCCCTGTATGAAAAAGTGTTTACCCCCTAAACATAATAGCTGGTGGGACCCCCCATAGCGCCAACTACTGCAATCAAGTGTTTATGATAAGGTCTATAACAACGCTGTGGAGGAATTATGACCCACTCATCTTTGTAGAATTATTGTAAATCAGACACATTGGAGGGTTTTCCAGCATGAACCTCCTTTTTAAGATCATGACACAGCATCTCAATATGATTGAGGTCAGGACTTTGACTAGACCACTCCAACGTCTTCATTTAGTTTTTCACATGACGGACTCCCAGACTATGAGAAATAAGATTCTCTGATCAGACCAAGATTGAACTTTTTGGCGTTAATTCTAAGCGGTATGTGTGGAGAAAACCAGTCACTGCTCATCACCTGCCCAATACAATCCCAACAGTGAAACATGGTGGTGGTAGCATCATGCTATGGGGGTGTTTTTCAGCTGCAGGGACAGGACGACTGGTTGCAATTGAAGGAAAGATGAATGTGACCAAGTACAGAGATATCCTGGAAGAAAACCTCTTCCAGAGTTCTCAGGACCTCAGACTGGGCTGAAGGTTCACCTTCCAACAAGACAATGACCCTAAGCACACAGCTACAATAACAAAGGAGTGGCTTCAGAACAACTCTGTGACCATTGTTGACTGGTCCAACCAGAGCCCTGACCTAAACCCTACTAGAGACCTGAAAATGTCTGTCCACCAACGTTCACCATCCAACCTGACAGAACTGGAGAAGATCTACAAAGTAGAATGTCAGATGATCCCCAAATCCAGGTGTGGAAAACTTGTTGCATCGTTCCCAAGAAGACTCATGTCTGTACGAGCTCAGAAGATGTTTCTACTCAATACTGAGCAAAAGGTCTGAATATTTATGACCATGTGATGTTTGACTTTTTCTTTTTAATACATTTACAAACATTTCTACATTTCTGTGTTTTTCTGTCCAGATGTGGTGCTGAGTGTGCATTAATGAGAAATAAAATCAACTTTTAGATTTTAACAAATGGCTGCAATAAAACAAAGAGTGAAACATTTAAAGGGGTCTGAATATTTTCTGTACCCTCTGTACAAGATATAGATGTATATAGAACAGATAGATGTATATAGAACAGATAGATGAATATAGAACATATAGATGAATATAGAACATATAGATGAATATAGAACATATAGATGAATATAGAACATATAGATGTATATAGAACATATAGATGTATATAGAACATATAGATGTATATAGAACAGATAGATGTATATAGAACATATAGATGTATATAGAACATATAGATGTATATAGAACATATAGATGTATATAGAACAGATAAATGAATATTAAATATATAGATGTATATAGAACATATAGATGTATATAGAACATATAGATGTATATAGAACATATAGATGTATATAGAACAGATAGATGTATATAGAACAGATAAATGAATATTAAATATATAGATGTATATAGAACATATAGATGTATATAGAACATATAGATGTATATAGAACATATAGATGTATATAGAACATATAGATGAATATAGAACATATAGATGTATATAGAACATATAGATGTATATAAAACATATAGATGTATATAGAACATATAGATGAATATAGAACATATAGATGAATATAGAACATATAGATGTATATAGAACATATAGATGTATATAAAACATATACATGTATATAGAACATATAGATGAATATAGAACATATAGATGAATATAGAACATATAGATGTATATAGAACAGATAGATGTATATAGAACAGATAAATGAATATTAAATATATAGATGTATATAGAACATATAGATGTATATAGAACATATAGATGTATATAGAACATATAGATGTATATAGAACAGATAAATGAATATTAAATATATAGATGTATATAGAACATATAAATGTATATAGAACATAAAGATGTATATAGAACATATAGATGTATATAGAACATATAGATGTATATAGATGTATATAGAACATATAGATGTATATAGATGTATATAGAACATATAGATGTATATAGAACATATAGATGTGTATAGAACATATAGATGAATATAGAACAAATAGATGAATATAGAACATATAGATGTATATAGAACATAGATGTATATAAAACATATAGATGTATATAGAACATATATATGTATATAGAACATATAGATGTATATAGAACATATAGATGTATATAGATGTATATAGAACATATAGATGTATATAGATGTATATAGATGTATATAGAACATATAGATGTATATAGAACATATAGATGTATATAGAACATATAGATGTATATAGAACATATAGATGTATATAGAACATATAGATGTATATAGATGTATATAGAACATATAGATGAATATAGAACATATAGATGTATATAGAACATATAGATGTATATAGAACATATAGATGTATATAGAACATATAGATGTATATAGATGTATATAGAACATATAGATGAATATAGAACATATAAATGTATATAGAACATATAGATGTATAGACGAATATAGAACATATAGATGTATATAGAACATATAGATGTATAGATGAATATAGAAAATATAGATGTATATAGAACATATAGATGTATATAGAACATATAGATGAATATAGAACATATAGATGAATATAGAACATATAGATGTATATAGAACATATAGATGTATATAGAACATATAGATGTATATAGAACAGATAGATGTATATAAAACAGATAGATGTATATAGATGTATAGATGAATATAGAACATATAGATGAATATAGAACATATAGATGAATATAGAACATATAGATGTATATAGAACATATAGATGAATATAGAACATATAGATGTATATAGAACATATAGATGTATATAGAACATATAGATGTATATAGATGTATATAGAACAGATAGATGTATATAGAACAGATAGATGTATATAGAACATATAGATGTATATAGAATAGATAGATGTATATAGAACAGATAGATGTATATAGAACAGATAGATGTATATAGAACAGATAGATGAATATAGAACATATAGATGTATATAGAACATATAGATGTATATAGAACATATAGATGTATATAGAACATATAGATGTATATAGAACAGATAGATGTATATAGAACATATAGATGTATATAGAACATATAGATGTATATAGAACAGATAGATGTATATAGAACATATAGATGTATATAGATGTATAGATGAATATAGAACATATAGATGTATATAGAACATATAGATGTATATAGAACATATAGATGTATATAGAACATATAGATGTATATAGAACATATAGATGTATATAGATGTATATAGAACATATAGATGTATATAGAACAGATAGATGTATATAGAACAGATAGATGTATATAGAACATATAGATGAATATAGAACATATAGATGAATATAGAACATATAGATGTATAGATGTATATAGAACATATAGATGTATATAGAACATATAGATGTATATAGAACATATAGATGTATATAGAACATATAGATGAATATAGAACATATAGATGAATATAGAACATATAGATGTATATAGAACATATAGATGTATATAGATGTATATAGAACATATAGATGTATATAGAACATATAGATGAATATAGAACATATAGATGAATATAGAACATATAGATGTATATAGAACATAAAGATGTATATAGAACATATAGATGTATATAGAACATATAGATGTATATAGAACATATAGATGAATATAGAACATATAGATGAATATAGAACATATAGATGTATATAGAACATATAGATGTATATCGAACATATAGATGTATATAGAACATATAGATGAATATAGAACATATAGATGTATATAGAACATATAGATGTATATAGATGTATATAGAACATATAGATGAATATAGAACATATAGATGAATATAGAACATATAGATGAATATAGAACATATAGATGTATATAGAACATATAGATGTATATAGAACATATAGATGAATATAGAACATATAGATGTATAGATGAATATAGAACATATAGATGAATATAGAACATATAAATGTATATAGAACATATAGATGTATATAGAACAGATAGATGTATATAGAACATATAGATGTATAGATGAATATAGAACATATAGATGAATATAGAACATATAGATGTATATAGAACATATAGATGTATATAGAACATATAGATGAATATAGAACATATAGATGTATATAGAACATATAGATGTATATAGAACATATAGATGAATATAGAACATATAGATGTATATAGAACATATAGATGTATATAGAACATATAGATGTATATAGATGTATATAGAACATATAGATGTATATAGAACATATAGATGTATATAGAACAGATAGATGTATATAGAACATATAGATGTATAGATGAATATAAAACATATAGATGTATATAGAACATATAGATGAATATAGAACATATAGATGTATATAGAACATATAGATGTATATATAACATATAGATGTATATAGAACAGATAGATGTATATAGAACATATAGATGAATATAGAACATATAGATGTATATAGAACATATAGATGTATATAGAACATATAGATGTATATATAACATATAGATGTATATATAACATATAGATGTATATAGAACAGATAGATGTATATAGAACAGATAGATGTATATAGAACAGATAGATGTATATTAAACATATAGATGTATATAGAACAGATAGATGTATATAGAACATATAGATGTATATAGAACAGATAGATGTATATAGAACAGATAGATGTATATAGAACAGATAGATGTATATTAAACAGATAGATGTATATAGAACAGATAGATGTATATAGAACATATAGATGTATATAGAACATATAGATGTATATAGAACAGATAGATGTATATAGAACATATAGATGTATATAGAACATATAGATGTATATATAACAGATAGATGTATATAGATGTATATAGAACATATAGATGAATATAGAACATAGGTATAGAACGATAGATGTAATAGAACAATAGATGTATATAGAACAGATAGATGTATTATAGAACAGATAGATGTATATAGAACATATAGATAGTATATAGACCAATATAGATGTATATAGAACAGATAGATGTATATAGAAACATATAGATGAATAGAGAACATATAGATGTATATAGAACATATAATGTATATAGAACATATAGATGTATATAGAACAGATAGATGTATATAGAACATATAGATGTATATAGAACATATAGATGTATATAGAACATATAGATGTATATAGAACATATAGATGTATATAGAACATATAGATGTATATAGAACATATAGATGAATATAGAACATATAGATGTATATAGAACAGATAGATGTATATAGAACAGATAGATGTATATAGATGTATATAGAACATATAGATGAATATAGAACATATAGATGTATATAGAACATATAGATGAATATAGAACAGATAGATGTATATAGAACAGATAGATGTATATAGAACAGAGATGTATATAGAACATATAGATGAATATAGAACATATAGATGTATATAGAACAGATAGATGTATATAGAACATATAGATGTATATAGAACATATAGATGTATATAGAACAGATAGATGTATATAGAACATATAGATGTATATAGAACATATAGATGTATATAGAACATATAGATGTATATAGAACAGATAGATGTATATAGAACAGATAGATGTATATAGAACAGATAGATGTATATAGAACAGATAGATGTATATAAAGTGTGTTACCTCTGAACTCCGTAGACTCGTTCTAGTAGAGGTTCTCTGAAGGTGGGGGCTACGTGTCCAAAGTAGTCTGGATAGGCCACCTCAGCGTACTGGGGGACAGACTTGGTTCCCTTCACCATCTCTACATACAGGTCTGGGTCGTGTAGAGGGAGGAGGAGGGCTGTGTCCGGGACCTCCAGGACCGCCCCCTCCCCAGGCTCGTCTTCAGCGCCCTCAGAACCACAGTCTGAACCCCAGGTGCTGGCTCCGCCCCCTCCTCTACGAGCACAGATCTCTCCCAGGATGTGTCGGATGGAAGCTCCACCCTCCTCCAGGGACACCCGTCCTAGGTCCTGGTCCAGACCCTCAGAGGACCCCTGGTTCTGGTCCTCAGTGAGGTGGATAGAATCCAGATCCAGAGCCGTTAGAGGAGCAGGAGGAGGTGAGACGTGCTGTGGAGGCTGAGCCGTGGGGACGATGATGGGCCCAGCACAGGCTGATGATGATGATGAACTCTTTAGTCCTTCAAAGTTACAGCCCTGGAATAACAATAGTGAACAATGAAAACACACACTCTCTCTTTGATGAGTGGAGAACCCATGATGTTCTGAACCTGTAGAACATGAAGGTCTCCTGATAACTCCAGGAAGAACCGTTCATAGAACCTCAGCTCCTCAAACGATCCAGTCAGCTTCCTCTGGGGGTGGAGCTTATTCAGGTCTGTCTCTATGTCATCATTCTATACACACACACACAGATGAATGAAAGGTGTATTTATTATAGATGTGATCATAGATCATAAGTCTATGTCAGTAATTAACTGGTTCCTAATTGATCATCACTGATCATCTTGTTTAAAACTGTGCATATTTCATATCGTCCAATCAGAACTGGAGCAGACAATCTAATTATCAGAATATGATTTTAATTAAAGTCTGTCATAGAACTGTATTGAACTGATTGATGTTTCATTATTAAAATATTATTTACTTAATTACATGTTTGTGAACACAGAAGAAAAAAACTGGAGACAAATGATTAAATGTAATGATAATCTTTTATTTCAGCTCCAGCTGATTGACTGTGATATGAAATGTTTGATCTGATCTGTTTTCTTGTATAAACCTGTTATATTGATTATATTGATCTATCACAGCAGTTTTTAAATCAGATTATTGACTCTCACCGTGTTTCCATCATCTTTCTCATTTTCTTCATTCTCTGTGTCTGTGTCGGCCTCCGTCTCATCGTTATCATCACTTTCATCTACCACGTCGTCCACTGAGCAACACACAGGTCACATGTCACAGGTCACAGTTCACATGTCACAGGGTGACATGTCAGAGGTCACATGTCACATGTCAGAGGTCACATGTCACATGTCACATGTCAGAGTCACATGTCAGAGGTCACATGTCACATGTCAGAGGTCACAGGTCACATGTCCACATGTCAGAGTTCACATGTCAGAGTTCACATGTCAGAGGTCACATGTCAGAGGTCACATGTCAGAGGTCACATGTCAGAGGTCACATGTCAGAGGTCAACCATTCTTTGATAACATGTTAAAGCTTTAAATAGAATAGAATATAATATAATAGAATAGAAAATAATATAATAGAATAGCACATGCACCACCATCAACATTCAAACATCCAACCAAACAAACACAATCATCATAAATAAACATATACTGTATAAGGTTTGGGATAAAATATCATCAATATAATGATCAATAAAACTAAAGGAAATGTTCAACAAAGAATGATCAAATAAGGACTTAAATTAACGTTTTTAGTTAGTCTATTTACAAAAATAGTTTAATAGTTTATACATTTAGTTAGAGTTAAAGTAATGCGTTCAGTTTAGTTGTAATTAGTTTAGCTATAATTATTTTAGTGAGTAGTTATAGTTTAGTTATAGATTAGTTTAGTTATAGTTTAGTTATAATTAGTTTAGTTATAGTTTAGTTTAGTTATAGTTATAGTTTAGTTATAGTTTAGTTTAGTTATAGATTAGTTTAGTTATAGTTTAGTTATAATTCGTTTAGTTATAGTTTAGTTATAGTTTAGTTATAGTTTAGTTATAGTTTAGTTATAATTAGTTTAGTTATAGTGTAGTTATAGTTTAGTTTAGTTATAATTAGTTTAGTTATAATTAGTTTAGTTTTAACTAGTTTAGTTTTAACTAGTTTAGTTATAGTTTAGTTATAGTTTAGTTTAGTTATAGTTTAGTTTAGTTATAATTAGTTTAGTTATAATTAGTTTAGTTTTAACTAGTTTAGTTTTAACTAGTTTAGTTATAGTTTAGTTATAGTTTAGTTTAGTTATAATTAGTTTAGTTATAATTAGTTTAGTTATAGTTTAGTTTAGTTATAGTTTAGTTATAATTCGTTTAGTTATAGTTTGGTTATAGTTTAGTTTAGTTATAGTTTAGTTTAGTTATAGTTATAGATTAGTTATAATTAGTTTAGTTATAATTAGTTTAGTTATAGTTTAGTTATAGTTTAGTTATAGTTTAGTTATAGTTATAGATTAGTTATAGTTTAGTTTAGTTATAATTAGTTTAGTTATAATTAGTTTAGTTATAGTTTAGTTTAGTTATAGTTATAGTTATAGTTTAGTTTAGTTATAGTTTAGTTTAGTTATAGTTTAGTTATAATTAGTTTAGTTATAGTTTAGTTTAGTTATTAGTTTAGTTATAGTTATAGTTATAGTTAGTTTTTTTTTTTTAGTTATCGTTTAGTTATGTTTAGTTATAGTTTAGTTATAGTTTAGTTTAGTTATAATTAGTTTAGTTATAATTAGTTTAGTATAATTAGTTTAGTTATAATTAGTTTAGTTATATTAGTTTAGTTATAGTTTCGTTATAGTTTAGTTTAGTTAGTTATCGATTAGTTTAGTATAGTTTAGTTATAGTTATAATTAGTTTAGTTATAGTTTAGTTATAGTTAGTTATAGTTTTATAGTAGTTATAATTAGTTTAGTTATAATTAGTTTAGTTATAGTTTAGTTATAGTTTAGTTAAGTTATAGTTATAGTTTAGTTTAGTTATAATTAGTTTAGTTATAGTTTAGTTTAGTTATAGTTTAGTTTAGTTATAGTTTAGTTTAGTTATAATTAGTTTAGTTATAATTAGTTTAGTTATAGTTTAGTTTAGTTATAGTTTAGTTTAGTTATAGTTTAGTTTAGTTTTAGTTTAGTTTAGTTATAATTATATAATTGCTCCTCCATGAACCGCCACCTTAACGTGGTGGAGGGGTTTGAGTACCCGAATGATCCTGGGAGCTATGTTGTCGGGGGCTTAATGCCCCTGGTAGGGTCTCCCAAGGCAAACAGGTCCCAGGTGACGGGTCCGACTAAGAGCGGTTCAATAGCCATATATGTATAATAAAAAACAAAGGCAGTTCACGTCGCCCGGATTGGCGCTACCGGGGCCCCACCTTGGAGCCAGGCCCGGGGTTGGGGCTCGAGTGCGAGCGCCTGGTGGCCGGGGCTTTGCCCACGGGCCCCGGCCGGGCAGAGCCCGAAAGGACGACGTGGGCCCGCCCTCCCGTAGGCCCACCACCCGCAGGAGGGATCATATGAGGCCGGTGCAGTGTGGATCGGGCAGTCGTCCAGGGCGGGGGCCTTGGCGATCTGATCCCCGGCTACAGAAGCTAGCGTTAAGGACGTGGAATGTCACCTCTCTGGCGGGGAAGGAGCCTGAGCTTGTGTGCGAGGTGGAGAAGTTCGAACTAGATATAGTCGGTCCTCACCTCGACACATAACAAGGGCTCTGGAACCAGCCTTCTCGACAGGGGTTGGACTCTCTTCTACTCTGGAGTCGCCAATGGTGAGAGGCGCCGGGCCGGGGTGGCTATACTTCTTGCCCCCCGACTTAGTGCCTGTACGTTGGAGTTTACCCCGGTAGACGAGAGGGTAGCCTCCCTCCGCCTTCGGGTGGGGGGACGGATCATGACTGTTGTTTGTGCCTATGGGCCAAACTGCAGTTTCCATGGGAACTGTCTTCACTGCATCTTCCACGGTTGTGCCGTGTGGGGGAGGAAGAGGGGCTTTGCTCGGGCCCAGAAGCCGCGGCAGTCTCCTGTGGAGGCACCGGGCGCTGAACGCCAAACAGTGCTGACAAGAGGCCGGGGATTTGATCAGCATCAGGAGGCCTCGTGTCTGTACTTGTTGGATATTTTTCCACCACATGGACAAAGGAAAGTCATGGTGCATCCCAATCGCTCGGTGAGAAGAGCCTTGTCTTCCATCGCTGCGTGACGCAGGTGGTTTAGCTTGTGCTACCATGTGCCGGCTAGCACAGGTGCTAGCAGGGATGCAGGCCAACGTGCTCCGGGCGTCCAAGATGTCGGGGACAGCATTGACTTTTGAACAGCACTGGAGTTCCGTGGCTTGTATACCGTAGTATAGGAGCTGGAGCTGGGCCGAACACCGCGGTCTGGGACCAGGAGGGAGACCAATGTACGCTAGAGCCCAGAGGGTGTCGTGAGCTGTGGGTCTTAGAATGGCAGCTATCCAGCAGCGGGCCGCTGAAGACCAACAAGCACGCCGGAGTGGCAGCGTTGGAGGGAGCAGACAGCCGGAGCTGGAGCTCGAGCTTCAACGCCTTGCGGCAGCGAAAGACCGCACTCACCACGCGGAGCAAGATAAGAGCTGGTTAACGTTACCTTCTGACCTGGTGTGGTCTAAAGCTAAACATCAGCTCTGCCAGCGTTTGTTGGCAGGAAAAAGTTAATCCACCTGCGAACAGTTAAACTGGTCAAGCTCTAAAAACAACGAGGTAGCTGAGAGGAGAAGAGGTTTAAGAATGATGCGCACATAGTTCGTCTCCTCCACTTATAGGAGGTGGGAGGTTTTCCTATTGAACTGATGCGCTTCACCGGCCAATCAGGATTGGCAAAGTTAAATAGATATTCTGAGAAATGTAGCAGAGGCAACATCCCATAGTGAGACATCTCACGAAATATTATATAATAGAACCTGTATTATTCTGAGGACACAGAGATCAATCAAAATGTAAAAGGTTTAACACAAGTGTCCTTATATAAGCTAACTGGTTAGCAACCATGCTAGGGGCGCTAAATATGACAGCGTGTATGTGTGTGTCTGACCTCCAGGGGACAGGCTGTAGAGCTGAGCTACGGGTCCTGCAGCAGGAACATGAGGCAGTTGGTAGTTAAAGGATGATCTGATGGTTGGGAGAGGCAGACGGTTCTTAGGAAAACACTTCCTCATTATTAGACTGGACGTGTTCACCAGAGGATCCAGAGTACGCACTGGGAGACACTCCTACACGCACACACACACAATCAGAGCAGATGAGAGTACCGAGGAGGGAGATTCTAAATTTGGCAAAGACACTAAACAATTTCAGTTGGAATAATTATCTCACCCATAATCATGTTCATGACAACTGTAATGTATTCATGACTGTTATCCAAGACACAGTGTCTGCATTTACAAGAAAATTAAAGCTAAACCATTAAAAAAGAACACCTCCCTGGTTGAATGACACCATATGCACATTACTGTAAAAAAGATCATGCTCTTAAAATATCAATTAAAATGAAAGGGTGAATGACAGACATTTACTTCTCTTAGAAATAAAGTGCTAAAAGAAATTTGATTTGCAAATTTTTTTTTAATTGGCTTTAGAAAACAACAGTTAGTTTCTATCTGGAAAACATAAAATCAAAGCTGGATGCAGGCGGTGTCATTGGTGCTGTTTTCATCAATCTCAGAAAAACATTTGACACCATTAACCACCAAATATTGTTGACCAAACTGTCTAGTTTTAATTTCTCCCCAAGTACTCTGAATTGAATTGAATCATAGATACAGTATCTGCAAGATCACAGTGTGTGGATACAGAACATGAAGTCAACATCACGTAGCAACAATCTAGGGGTAAGGTCAGTGTTAGATCCACTGCTTTCCACTGACAAATGTGTATAAGTGGCTTGAGAAATCCCAACTATACTTGAATATATCCAAGACTGCGTGTATCTACTGTACTTCTCAAAAAGAGCAAATACTGACAGTGATCCCAGTGTTTCTATGCAAGGTAAAACAATTGAGATGATACAAGAGTTTAAATATCGAGGAATCACTCTCGACTCACTACTTCTTTTTAAACTACGGATAAACAAACACTGTGAATATAATTAAGTTTACACTGTCCAACTTTTATTAGAAACAATCTAACTCTTGATTCAGCAAAATTGTATTTTGATACTATGATCATGTCACACATGTCCTATTGCGTAACAAGTTGGGCGTCGGCCTGTGAGACGACACTAAAGCTGATTGTAACAGTTTATAAACAAGCTCTGAAAGTATTGGATAAAAAACCAAAAATGTATCATCACTGTCAGATATTATAAAACATTAAGCTGGAACAACACTGTTAAACACAGATCTTGATTTACTAAATCTTCCATGGCAAAGCACCTCCTCCGTTACACGAATTAGTGAAAAAAAACGTGAAACAGAGCTGGTTCTAGAGGTGACTGTGTCATTCCTTTTAGAAAGAGTGCATTCAGTCAAGACACGTTTTCTGTACGTGCTTCTCACACCTGGAATTCAAACCCAAACACAATACGTGAACTACCAACTCTGACATCTTTTACCAAACATCTAAAAGCTTGACTACTGGAAGAACAACACTGTTGTCACAACCATGCCTAAACTTGTATATTTGTTTAATGTTAGCCAACTGCCATTGCCGGTATTTAATTAATGTAATATGTACTGAGTATTTTCCACTTAAATAGCACTTTATTTACTGTGCAATTAGGCAATCTGCAATATAATTACACACCTAACACTTTAATCAGCTCTTCGATATTTAATTTTAGCATTTAAACATGAGTGAAATATGTATGTTTCATGATCCACTATACTGTTTCATTGTTCTTGTTTTCTTTTCTACCCTATTGTGTTTTCAAAGACACGTTTCCTCTGTAATTACTGCTGCTCATACTGGCCATGAAGACAAACTGTTTTACTTGTTATTACTGTTGTTTTATTATCTTATGTTGTTGACGTCATCCTGCCAAAAGGACTAAAGATGGAAATTAGCCATTGGCTATAATCTTTATCATATTAAATATTTACATGTATATGTTCATGAATTTGCATTGTCCCTGTTTTAAATAAAATAAACTCAAACTGAAACCCACAGTGAGAGCAGCTGAATGTGTGTTTCCTCCTCCTAACATCAGATCTCCAGACTTACAGTGGAGGTGTTGTAGAGGATCTTCATTCCATCAGCATCTAAAAAAGCTTTCCGTCCCAGTTTGATGTTGATAACGTTCCTGAGACAAACTAACAATCCTTTACGGATCAGCATGTGTCGATGTCTGGTGTCGTTACGATGCCAGTCCACGTATAAAGATAAGAGCACGAGAACAAAACCACCATCTACTGCACGCCGAGCATTGGTTTCTGTAGAGTGAACAAAACATTAGCAGTTACAGGGGACTAGTCACATCAAAAAGCTGCAGAGGACCAATCACGTCAAAGAGCTACAGGGAACCAATCAGATGAAGAAGGTACAGGGGACCAATCAGATCAAAGAGAATAAAATAATAAAATGGTTCCTACTCGACTTTAAAACAGATCCCAGAGCATCCAGGGCGACTCTGGGGAGGAGAAACAAAGAAATGTTACATGATGTCAATCATCAGAAGAAGCACATCACATCTTACATTGATTGACAGTCAAACATAGAATATGCTTGGAGCTAATGTTTAAAGCTAATGCTAATGATCAGTTACAGCCCCTCATTGGGCTCTACCACAACATTTAAAATAAAGATGATTAATCTAGAGCAGTGGTTCCTAAACTGTTCCACAGTCCCGTACCCCTTCAGCCATGTGCCCCCTACTGCTGCACACTTATGTCTGTGTACGCCTGGTAGTGCCCGTACCCCACTTTGGGAAGGATTATTGATCCTTTAATGACTCACTTTGGGAGGCTGCTGATCTTCTTACTGTATGGAGCCACAATCTTAAACAGAAGTTCCACTGCTCCGTTCTTTCCCAAAGAAACTGCATTTACAGCTTTGGACAAACATATCAAACACAGAATGGATCTAAAGAAGCTTTCCTCCAGCTGTTATTAGTCATGTGATTATTAGTAAATACTCACAGTTAGTGCAGTAGACCCTGAGGACCTGCAGACAGGGCAGCAGAACTTTGGGGTTCTGCAGGTTCTGCTTTATGAAGGTCATGGTCACGTTTAGAGCACCGCTCAGACGAGCCTTTACTCCAAACTTTCTGTCTGAACACAGAGGCAGCACAATGTTATATATACATCTGCTATAATAACAAATACACATTGTGAAGAAAACACCTCCATTAGATCAACAAAACATAACTGACAAAGAGCAATGAGCTCATCATTAAAATAAATCAATAAACATTAACGTTTCTCAAATCAAAATGATCTATAATATAACAATGGTACTAACACTAATACCTTTAGGACCGACTTTAGCCAGCAGAGCGTGGACCTGCAGCATCAGCTCCTCACTGGAAGGAAGTTCTTTAGTCGCGATGTTCAGCAGCTGGAATAACGTTCCTGTTCCTCCTTTAGACACAAACACCCCCATCCTACGACCCCGCCCTGAGGGACCCCACAAACCATTTCATTATATACACAATGTTTTTTTCTAATAATTTTTTACCTTGTCTGCACATGATGTCAAAGGTCAACACTACAAGTGCAATAATTTAAGGACAGCAATGCATGTTTTGTTATTGTGACCATCACCAGCCCTCCCTAAGGAGAATCACTTTATTATAGGGAGGATATAAAAAGGGAGAGCAGTGTTACACCTGGGTGAGGGGGGGAAGGGAACAGGGAAGAGAGACTCAAGGTAGTAAATGTAAAGGGTGGGGAAGAGTCAATTATTGTAGAGTAAGATATGTAGTTGTAGTTGTGTATATTGTGTTTATAGTGTTGTGTAATCAAACCAGTGACCAGTGTGAAGCTTAGGTCTAATGGTGGTGGACAGAGGAAAGGAGTGAGTGGTAATACCTAAAACAGGTATTTAGGATCAACGTGTCTAAAGTTAAGCCCACGACCAGTTTTATCCACAGTCTGACATTCAATTTCTGACGGATGTAGCAGAGCTCTGAACACTTAGACTCATGTTTATTGATATCAGAAGCAAAAGCTGTATATGGATCGTCTACGGGTTATGGATAACATCTTGGAGAAGTTGGACGCCTGGCTTGGAAGCAGTTAGGCTACTCATTGGATTACAGCAGAGAGACCCAGAACAGAATATTAACATAGCCTGTATCAAAAACACATTGATAATCTCCCTTTTGGATCCCCAGCCAGTGAAGGCTAAAGCCAAGGTTGTCTCATCTCTAATCACAAGGAAGTTTCTGCAGACGGCGGCTCTTACCCCCACTCCCTCCCCCCCGCTCCTTCCCTACATTCCCACCTGGAACTATTGATGCTGAACTTTCCACACATTATCTGGCTGTTGTCAGTAGCGCAGCTACAGGTCTTCAATTTCAAAAGCTATCTTTGGCCATCTGCCCGCCCCCCTCCCATCCGTGCCACATGGAGGCGTGGTTGCAGCGCCCATCGGCAGCACGCCCATGTCTCCAAATGGCTAGAATCCTGTTCACCTACCCGCCCGGGCTCCCTCCCCAAGGCCTCCACCAGCATTCGCCCCCACCCCCCCACCCAACCCCCAAAGGGGAGGGCCCAGAGAGCCCCTGCCCGAGACCCCAGCAGAGGCGCCAAGGCCCACACCCAGCAGACAGGCAGAGCCGCGCCAAATGGGTAGCCGGCGGGCGCCCACCAACGGGAGGCAAGCCACGTGGCAATGTCCCCCACCGGTGCATGAGCAACTGGCGGCCGCCACCGCGGGAAGGAGGCACTCCAACGGCACACAGCCAGTGCGGAACAGCAGCCCACAGCCAAAGGTGCCCTGGACCCACCCATCGGCTTGCAGATAGCAGGACAGACCTACCAGGCGGCCAACAGCGACCTCAACCACTGGAATAGCTACTGCCGCCCCCCAGCAAACAGCAACATCCCGAAGCAACCCCGGTACAGATACCAGCACACCGCGAGGACCACCCCTAAAGCAACCAGGAGACGAGACAAGCACCAAGCCACACCCGAAGGGAAGAGGCACCCCACGCCCCGGCAGGCCGACACTGCCCGGAGACACCCCAATGTTCTTTATAGGATTAAAAACATTTACCAGTTTAAAGTACAATAAGAACATTAAAAACACTTAAAATCATCACAAAAATAATCTGCCTCTCAGTCATAGTCAGTAGACACTGTGATTTGAAGAAGAAGAAGAAGAACCCACCTACAGTCAGCAGCTCAGTGAGGATGTTGAGGATGTTCAGGGTGGTTTGAACATCTCTGGAACTCTGTGAACATTACAAACATTATTAGTGTATGAAAATAATCACTGTTTAATAAGTGTTTATTAGTTAATAAATTCTCATTAAAATAATAAGTGCTCAAACCTCTAGAGAAGACAGGATGACCTCCATCCCACTGGAACCTTTAGACATCACCTCCTTTCCACTCTTCTCTGGAACAACAGAATCAGAGAGTGAAACAAAGCTGCACCTCTATGTTAAACAGCTCTATGTGAAACAGCTCTATATGAAACAGCTCTATGTCTCACAGCTCTATGTCTCACAGCTCTACGTCTCACAGCTCTATGTGAAACAGCTCTATATGAAACAGCTCTATGTCTCACAGCTCTATGTGTCACAGCTCTATGTGTCACAGCTCTATGTGAAACAGCTCTATGTGTCACAGCTCTATGTGTCACAGCTCTATGTTGCACAGCTCTATATAAAACAGCTCTATGTGAAACAGTTCTATGTGAAACAGTTCTATGTGTCACAGTGCTATGTATCACAGCTCTATGTGAAACAGCTCTATGTGAAACAGCTCTATGTGAAACAGCTATGTGAAACAGCTCTATGTGTGACAGCTCTATATGAAACAGCTCTATGTGAAACAGCTCTATGTGAAACAGCTCTATGTGTCACAGCTCTATGTGAAACAGCTCTATGCGTCACAGCTCGATGTGTCACAGCTCGATGTGAAACAGCTCTATGTGAAACAGCTCTATGTGTCACAGCTCTATGTGTCACAGCTCTATGTGAAACAGCTCTATGTGTCACAGCTCTATGTGTCACAGCTCTATGTGTCACAGCTCTATATGAAACAGCTCTATGTGAAACAGCTCGATGTGTCACAGCTCTATATGAAACAGCTCTATGTGAAACAGCTCTATGTGTCACAGCTCTATATAAAACAGCTCTATGTGAAACAGCTCTATGTGTCACAGCTCTATATAAAACAGCTCTATGTGAACAGCTCTATGTGTCACAGCTCTATATGAAACAGCTCTATGTGAAACAGCTCTATGTGAAACAGCTCTATGTGAAACAGCTATGTGAAACAGCTCTATGTGTGACAGCTCTATATGAAACAGCTCTATGTGAAACAGCTCTATGTGAAACAGCTCTATGTGTCACAGCTCTATGTGAAACAGCTCTATGCGTCACAGCTCGATGTGTCACAGCTCGATGTGAAACAGCTCTATGTGAAACAGCTCTATGTGTCACAGCTCTATGTGTCACAGCTCTATGTGAAACAGCTCTATGTGTCACAGCTCTATGTGTCACAGCTCTATGTGTCACAGCTCTATATGAAACAGCTCTATGTGAAACAGCTCGATGTGTCACAGCTCTATATGAAACAGCTCTATGTGAAACAGCTCTATGTGTCACAGCTCTATATGTCACAGCTCTATATAAAACAGCTCTATGTGAACAGCTCTATGTGTCACAGCTCTATATGAAACAGCTCTATGTGAAACAGCTCTATGTGTCACAGCTCTATATGAAACAGCTCTATGTGAAACAGCTATGTGAAACAGCTATGTGAAACAGCTATGTGAAACAGCTATGTGAAACAGCTCTATGTGTCACAGCTCTATATGAAACAGCTCTATGTGAAACAGCTCTATGTGAAACAGCTCTATGTGTCACAGCTCTATGTGTCACAGCTCTATGTGTCACAGCTCTATGTGAAACAGCTCTATGTGTCACAGCTCTATATGAAACAGCTCTATGTGAAACAGCTCTATGTGTCACAGCTCTATGTGTCACAGCTCTATGTGAAACAGCTCTATGTGTCACAGCTCTATGTGTCACAGCTCTATGTGTCACAGCTCTATATGAAACAGCTCTATGTGAAACAGCTCGATGTGTCACAGCTCTATATGAAACAGCTCTATGTGAAACAGCTCTATGTGTCACAGCTCTATATAAAACAGCTCTATGTGAAACAGCTCTATGTGTCACAGCTCTATATAAAACAGCTCTATGTGAACAGCTCTATGTGTCACAGCTCTATATGAAACAGCTCTATGTGAAACAGCTCTATGTGTCACAGCTCTATATGAAACAGCTCTATGTGAAACAGCTATGTGAAACAGCTATGTGAAACAGCTATGTGAAACAGCTCTATGTGTCACAGCTCTATATGAAACAGCTCTATGTGAAACAGCTCTATGTGAAACAGCTCTATGTGAAACAGCTCTATGTGTCACAGCTCTATGTGTCACAGCTCTATGTGAAACAGCTCTATGTGTCACAGCTCTATATGAAACAGCTCTATGTGAAACAGCTCTATGTGTCACAGCTCTATATAAAACAGCTCTATGTGAAACAGCTCTATGTGTCACAGCTCTATATGAAACAGCTCTATGTGTCACAGCTCTATGTGTCACAGCTCTTTATGAAACAGTTCTATGTGAAACAGCTCTATGTGTCACAGCTCTATGTGTCAACACTATTCTGTAAAGGTCAGCTCTGTGTCACAGCTATGTGAAACAGCTCTATATTAAACAGCTCTATGTGAAACCGTTCTATGCTGTAAAGGTCAGCTCTATGTGTCACAGCTCTATGTGTCACAGCTCTATATGAAACAGCTCTATGTGAAACAGCTCTATATGAAACAGCTCTATGTGAAACAGCTCTATGTGTCACAGCTCTATATGAAACAGCTCTATGTGAAACAGCTCTATGTGTCACAGCTCTATATGAAACAGCTCTATGTGAAACAGCTCTATATGAAACAGCTCTATGCTGTACTGTAAAGGTCAGCTCTATGTGTTCCAGTTCTATGTGAAACAGCTCTATGTGTACCAGCTCTATATGAAACAGCTCTATGCTGTAAAGGTCAGCTCTATGTGTCACAGCTCTATGTGAAACAGCTCTATATGAAACCACTCTATGCTGTAAAGGTCAGCTCTATGTGTCACAGCTCTATGCTCAGCCTGAGCTGCTGAGTGTAACTAAAGTAGTGATGGATTACTGATGCTATTCAAAGTAAAACACATTCCACTCATCACTACATTTATCACTGACATCAAAGCTTTTACTTTTATTATTTATTATTCACTCAATGTTTGAAATGTATTCATGAATATTTATACTTTTAATTCAAACTTTGTTTAATATTTGTAAAACTTTGTTAAATACTGATTTTTTTTGAGTTAATGATAAAAGAATGAAACATTTTAACAGAACCACAAAGAAATTAAATATATATTAAAATTGAAGTCAAATCAGAGCAGCATTAGATTAGATTAGATTAGATCTGACCTGGTGGTTCCACAGAGAAGTCAGGATTAAAGTATCTGCTGCCGTAGCGATATTCCATCTCAGTTTGATTCAGATTTAAACTCATCACCACTTTCTGATGTTTCCATCAAACCACTTGAGTGTGTGTGTGTGTGTGTGTCACTATAACACAGAATTATAAACAGTGATTAGTCCGCCCCCTCATGTTACCAGACTGCTGCTAAGCCACGCCCCCCATAGGGTCTAATGTAAACCTCACCACTGTATATTATATATATTTATAATACATTATAAAGATGGAGGAACACTGTAAAGTAAAAGAATAAAAATGCTTTAATTAATGAGACGTTGATGTTACTAGAGTACACACACACACACACACCACACACACGGTGGTGTATAGTTACTGTGAACAGGGTCACTCAGACCCCCATGTGTCCCTCACATTTAGAGAAGGGGCGTGGCCTATGAGAGGAACAGCTTAGTGAGATTAATAAGGAACAGAAGGAGAACATCACTCACTGGGGATTAGAGAGGACTTTACTTTGAAGGAGAGGAACACAGGAAGTTTGAACTTTACCAACATAGAGCCATTTATTTATCACACATATATCTATATATATAAAATATGATAGAGGAGCCATTTAGTTATTTATTTAGGGCACATACACTACTGGTTAAAAGTTTTATTACACCTAATTTTTGCAGTTATTTATTGTAATTCAAGTCCAATGAAAAGTTTGAAATGGTCCAAAGGTAAGAACTGAACAGGAACAGGTTCAATAAAGGTACATTTCAGAATGATACAAATAGTCCTTTTTCAGAGAACATGAAGCGTGTTAATAATTTAAATCTGTTCTGCAGCGATGGTTGGATCAATATTAAAGCTGGTGCTACTCATTCTAACCCTGTGTCTGCATTACAGCAGTGGGACACACTGTGCTACCAGACCCTCATGAGCACCAGCTGAAAAGTATTGGTCATGGATTACAATCATTTATTTTTACACTATAATTACTTATTTATTCTATGTTTCATTTCAATGTGCAATAACACAATAACTCAATCATTTGCTGTAAAAAGTAGAAAAATGTGGTGTTCTAAAACTTGTAGATCAGTAGTGTATATAATATATTTAATATAATAGAGCTACAGATCAAATTTGAATGTGATGTGTTTATTGATTATTGGAAGTAAACTATGCTAATGATCCCACAACAAATGGAAACATCAAAATGTTGATCAACTTCTATTCCCTGACGGTAGTTTAAGTAAATGAATGAACAAATGTGTGTGTGTGTGTGTGTTCCAGAATGTAAATAAAGAGGTGATAATATATATATAATACCTTGGATATCACTCTCAGTTACTAATACACAAACTAGTGCAAATGACGCCATCAGTGCTTTTTAAACGCAGTGAGAACAACCGGAGAAGGAACATTAATACACACATGGCAACAGGAAGAGATCCCAGAATAACTGCAGCTATGAGCTCAATCATTTCATATTTAATATCAGCATTATTCAACAAAGTTTAATATTTAATCTCCAATGCCTCAAACAATCTTATTCATTGGAAACAAATATTTCAAGATGAAAGTGTTAAATTGTGATATTTTTATACAATGAAAGAATGAAACTCGCTAAGATTGAGTTTTCATGACTTTTCACACTTCTGTCCAATACCAGATCATATTTCTGATTACTTTGTAACATGTGCAGTTATTAATAGTTATCTTTAGTTTTTCCATTTATTGATCTTTGGGAACCACTGACAGAGTCCCAAAGATCATCTGGTAAATTCATCGCCAAATCTTTTTCCCAATGAGCTTTAATAATGGAGAGAGAAGGAGATTGTAATTATAATAGTAAAGAGTAAATATCTTTAATCACTCCCCTTCTTACGAGCACTGATGTCCAGAATTCTAATCCTAAGAAGTTACCTGAAACCGTGCTGAAAACCACGTCTGCACCCCAAATTCATGTAACACTCTCAAGAAGAGAGAGAGATATTAAACGTTAGACTTACTTATTTGAAGATGAAGTCCATGCGTCTGTCTTCTGGACAAAGATGTCAATCACAGCAGTGTAAAAGTCCTCTGTCTTGGCCTTCAGCTTTATGAGTCTGTCTTTCTCAATGGATATGAGAGCCAGTGATGAAAGGCTTCCTTGCTCTGATCTGTTGCAGCTGTAAGTTTTGATGCGTTTTAGAGCAGAAAATGACCTTCTCCACCGATGCTGTGGTGGCTGGAATGGTCAACACCAACTTCAACAGACCAGACCTTGTCGGTCATGCCACGCCCGCCAAACAGTAAACACGGGAAGCAGAACAGCCGGTTCCGTGAGGCGCATCCACAAAGCCATTCCTTCCGTCTGTACCATTCACTTTGGAAAGTCCGCACACTTTTCTGACCTTTCTTTTGCTGAAGGTCTGGTAGCTCAGGTGTTGGTCTCCCATCTTTAAAAGCTGTCGCTTTTCTTCAAAAGAAAGTTGTGAAAATGTATTTATCCTCTCCCTCGCTGTCATCCAACCTGTAGTGTAATCCCCGCCCACTAGATGCTGGCCACGTGATATCTTGTTTTGTATTCACTAATGCACTGGTGCGTACGTATTGGATTAACATAGCAACGGTTACGTCCAAAGGCAGGGTAGCGATTTGCCTTTTTGCGTCAACGGTTTTTCATAGTGGGTCCGTGGGAAACTGACTGCGCATGCGCAAACATCCGTTCACGTGATATGGGGCTAAACTTTAGCCGCTAAAGGCAGAGCAGCAGTGTGCCTCAGAGAGTGTGGTCCTCTTCCTCGTAATACAGGAGTGTGCAGCATCTCTGCCGTTCCAGGAAATAGGTGCATAGCGATGTTTAGTCACTCATTTGGGGCTATGGAAAAGCACAAAAATGCTGACACTTTCAAACTTATAGGTACTGTAGGCTATCGGAAATTGAAAAAAAAAAATATGATTAAAAAGAAAAAAAGAAATAATAAGTGAGTCATAAAGCAGAGGATTGCATAAAATCTTTTGCGTATATATGTGCAGATATACCATTCCAAATGAATTTTAAAATATATTTGTCCAGAGGTAATAGAGTGGAACACACTGGAATAAGTACTTTGGTAATATGTTCATTTTTACAGAATTGACTCTGCCAATCAGTGATAATGGAAAATGTATCCATCTCTCTAAATTAGTTTTTTGTTCCATCAGAAAGGGCACAATGTATTTTTCATCAAGTAATTTATATGAGCAGGTTACACTGACTCCCAGTAGGTTATATAGTCTGATTTAACTTTAAAGTGGAAATGATCATGGAATAAAGCCTCTGAATTAATTTTGAGTAACTCACTTTGTGTATATTTAACTTATATTCTGATATTCTGCCAAAGTTGTCAAAAATAGTAAAAGCATGAGGAAGAGAGTCAAGAGGATTAGACACATATAACAGTATGTCATCTGCATACAATGATAGCTTGTGCTCTTGGTCTGCTCTATGGATGCCTTGGATCATATTTTCTGCTCTTAATTTGACAGCTAGGGGTTCAATAGACAAAGCAAAAAGAAGAGGAGATAAGGGACACCCTTGTCTAGTACCACAGTGGAGTGAAAAATAGGGAGAATAAAAATAATTTGTCTGAACACAAGCCAATAGAGAGGAGTAAAGTACGTGAATCTAGGAGATGAATTTAGGTCCAAAACCAAATATATTAAGATATAAAACAAATAGTCCCACTCCACTCTGTCAAAGTCTCTGGTGCCCCTCAGGGGTGTGTTCTCTCCCCACTTCTATTCTCCCTCTAACACCAATGAACTGCACCTCAGGGGACCCCTCTGTGAAACTTCTGAAGTTTGCAGACGACACCACCGTCATCGGTCTCATCAGGGACGGGGACGAGTCTGCCTTCAGACGGAGGTGGAACAGCTGGATCTCTGGTGCAGTCAGAAACATCTGGAACTGACCCCGTTCAAGACTGTGGAGGGGTGACAGTGGACTTCAGGAGAAATCCCCCCCCACTCACCCCCCTTACCATTCTGAATAGCAAAGTGGCTACCGTGGACTCCTTCAGGTTCCTGGGATCCACAATCTCACAGGACCTGAAGTGGACCTCCTCATAGACACAACCAGGAAAAAGGCACAGCAGAGGAAGTACTTCCTGTATCATCTGAGGAAGTTCAACCTGCCCCAGGAGCTGCTGACCATGGTTCTACACCTCCATCATTCAGTCTGTTCTGTGCACCTCCATCACTGTCTGGTTTGGATCTACAACCAAACTAGACAGGACACAGACTACAAAGGATAATCAGGACTGTAGAAAAGATCATTGGTGTTGATCTGCCCTCCATCCAAGACTTATACCTGTCCAGGGTCAGGAAAACGGGCAGGTAACATCACTGCAGACTCCTCCCACCCTGGACACAATCTGTTTAAACTCCTCCCCTCCGGAGACGCTACAGATCACTGTACGCCATAAAAACAGTTTGTTCCCCAGGGCTGTCACTGTGATCAACACTAAACAGTCATAGAGAGTCAGACCTGTTTCTGTTTCTGTGAAATAACCTGGAACTAAACATAACAACCCTGGATCAACCTGTCACTGTGAATGTTCATGTACATAATATTTTCATTTAAATGTTCACCTGCACTACTCAATCAATGCACTACTGCACTATTATCTTATTATTATTATTATTGTATTTTTATTTTATTTCATTATTATTATTATTATTATTACTATTATTATTGTTATCTTGTTATTTTTATTTAGTTTGCACATATTAGTCTAACTACTCTTATATTTATGTTTATACTTCTTTTTTTTATTTATTTATTTTCTTTATTCTAGTTGATTGTTATTATTTAATGTTACACTATCTGAGAGAGCACAGGTCACCAAAACAAATTCCTCGTGTGTATTCAATACACTCTTGGTCAATAAAGTTGATTCTGATTCTGATTCTGATTCAATCAAATAGCCAGAGTTTTGGATAATATTTCACAAACGATATAGGACAAATAGGAGGAGCAATCTAATGGATCATTGGCAGGCATTTGGCATTCAGAGATTCTATGAACATGTCGCGCAATATAGGAGCAAGCCATCAGGCCCGCCCCCGATGACTTCCCCCCTGCATTGAGCTAATTGCCATTTTAAACGTCTTCGACAGAGATACATGTGTCCAACGTATCTTTAAAATGTAGGATTTAAGGTTGGGACAACCAATTTATTGAAAAAGTTATCGAACACAAAGCTCAGAATAAAAAGACTGAAAACTCTGTTTACTTCTTGAGGGTTAGTGGAAATTTGACCATCCTCGGTTTCTAATTTCAGATATAAACTGTAGCTTCTGACGTCCGTAATTGGTGAGCTAAAATTTCTGATGCTTTCTCCCAGAGCTCACACCATAACCTTCTTGACTTAAAAATCATCCGTTCAGCCTGTTGTACGAAATCAAATTAAATTCAGTGTGCAACACCATCCTCTGTTTATACAATCTGGGAAGGATTTGTGGAGTGTTGATTGTCTGTGTTATTAACCCTGTCTGGTTTAATTAGATGTTTTCTGCCTTTTAGCATTGGCTCAGTACGATATAATATGACCTCATAAAAAAGCTTTTAAACTTTCCCAAAATAGTAATATAGTAACATCTGAGGTGATATTTGTGTCCAGAAAGAGCAGTAGTAATAGTATTGTAGTAGTAGTAATAGTAGTAGTAGTAACAGTAGTAATAGTAGTATAGTAATTGTAGTAGTAACAGTAGTAATAGTAGTTGTAGTAGTAATAGTAGTAGTAGTAGTTGAGGTAGTAATAGTAGTAGTTGTAGTAGTAGTAGTAATAGTAGTAGTAGTAATAGTAGTTGTAGTAATAGTAGTAGTAGCAGTAACAGTAACAGTAGTAATAGTAATAGTAATAGTAATAGTAGTAGTAGTAGCAGTAATAGTTATGGCATAATAGTAATCGTAGTAATAGTAGTAGTATAGTAATAGTAGCAGAAGTAGTAGTAGTATAGTAATAGTAGCAGAAGTAGTAGTAGTATAGTAATAGTAGCAGAAGTAGTAGTAGTAATAGTAGTAACAGTAATAGTAGTAGAAATAGTAGCAGTATCAGTCGTAGTTATAGTAAAAGTAGCAGTAGTAGTAGTAGTAATAGTAGTAGTAATAGTAATAGTAGTAGTACCAGTAGTAGTAGGTAATAGTAGCTGTATTTATAATAGTAGCAGTGATAGTAATAGTAGTAGTAGTAGCAAAAGTAGTAGTAGTAGTAATAGTAGTGGTAGTAGTAGTAGTAATAGTAGCAGTAGTAATAGTAATAGTTGTGGCATAATAGTAGTCGTAGTAATAGTAATAGTAGTAATAGTAATAGCAGTAGTAGTAGTAGTAGTAGTACAGGTTATAATAGTAGAAGGAGTAATATAGTAGAATAGTACTGGTAGACCGTTGGCTCAGGTGGTAGTGGGTCGTCTTCTGATCGAGAGGTTGGGGGTTCGATCCCAGTACCTATGTGTCGAAGTGTCCTTGGGCAAGACACTGAACCCTAAGTTGCTCCCAGTGGTCGACTAGTGCCTTGCATGTCAGTCCTGTCCCACTGGTGTGTGAATGTGAGAGTGAATGGGTGAATGAGCTGATATGTAAAGCGCGTTGGGACTGTTTCAGTGGTGATAAAGCTCTATATAAATCATGTCCATTTAACATTAGTAATAGTAGCAGAAGTAGTAGTAGAAGCCGAAATAACAGTAATAGTAGTAATAGCAGTAGTAGCAGTAGTACTAGCAATAGTAATAGTAGCAGTAGTACTAAGCAATAGTAATAGTAGAAGTAGTAGTATCAGTAGTAATAATAGAAATAGTAATAGTAGTAGTAATAATAATAGTAGTAATAGCAGTAGTAATAGTAGTAGGAGTAGAAGTACTAGTATAGTAATTGTAGTAATAGTAGTAGTAGAAACGTAGCAGAAGTAGTAGTAGTATAATAGTAGAGTAGTAGCAGGCACAGTAGGAACGTAATAGTAGTAGGTAATCAGTAATAGTCGCAGTAGTAGTAGTAATAATAGTAGCAGTAATAGTCATAGTAATAGTAATAGAAGTTGTAGCAGTAGTAGTAGTAATAGTAGTCAAAGTAATAGTAGTAGTAATAGTAGCAGCAGTAGTGATAATAGGAGCAGTCGTAATAGTAATAGTTATAGTAATAGTAGCAGTAGTAGCAGTAGTAATGGTTGTGGAATAGTAGTAGTCGTAGTAAAGTAGTAGTAATAGTACAAGTAGTAATAGTAGTGGTAATAGTATCAGTAAAAATAGGCAGTAATAGGAGTAGTAGCAGTAGCAGTAGTAATGTTGTGGAAGTAGTAGTAGCCGTAGTAATAGTAATAGCAGTAGCAATAGCAGTAGCAATAGCAGTATCAGTAGTAAAAGGAGTAGTAGTAAGTAATAATAGCAGTAGTAGTAGATATAGTAATAGTTAGTGTATAGTAATAGCAGTAGTAGTAGTAATAGTAGTAATAGTAGTGGAAGTAATAGCAGTAGTAGTAATAGTAGTAGTAGTAATAGTAATAGCAGTAGTAGTCGTAGTAGTAATAGTAGTAGAAGAAGTAATAGTAGTAGTAGTAGTAGGAATAGCAGTAGTAGTAATAGTAGTAGTAATAGTAGTGGTAGTAGTAGTAGTAGTAGTAGTAATAGTAGTAGTAGTAGTAGTAGTAGTAATAGCAGTAGTAGTAGTAGTAATAGTAGTAATAGTAGTAGTAGTAGTAGTAGTAGTAGCAATAATGCATCAATTTTATATAGCGCATTCTCATAGACACTCAAAGTCGCTTTACAGAATTAAGGGATTATTCTTTCATTCCACACTTAGTAGTGATAAACTACGATTGTGGCCACAGCTGCCCTGGGCAGACTGACGAAGCGATAGTAGTAGTAATAGCAGTAGTCGTAGTAATAGTAGTAATAGCGAAGTAGTAGTAGTAATAGTAGTAATAGCAGTAGTAGTGTAATAGTAATAGCAGTAGTAGTATAGTAGTAGGAGCCGTAATAGTAATATAGCAGTAGTAGTAGTAGTAGTTAGTAGTAAATAATAGCAGTAGTAGTAGTAATAGTAGTAGTAGTAATAGCAGTAGTAGTAGTAATAGTAGTAGTAGTAATAGTAATAGCAGTAGTAGTAGTAGTAATAGAAGTAGTAATAGTAATAGTAGTAGTAATGGTAATAATAGTAGTAGTAGCAGTAGTAGTAGTATAGTAATAGTAGTAGTAGTAGTAGTATAGCAAGTAGTAGTAAAATAGTAGCAGCAGTAATAGTAGTAGTAGTAGCGGTAGTAGTCGTAATGGTAATAGTATTCGTAGTAGTGTAGGCAGCAATAGTAATCGTAATAGTAGAAGTAATAATAGAAGCAGTAGTAGTGATAATAGTAGCAGTCGTAATAGCAATAGTAGCCGTCGTCGTAGTAGCATAGTAGCAGTAGTAGCAGTAGAGCAGTAGTAGCCGTAGTAGTGCAGTAGTAATAGTAGTACTAATAGTAGTAGTTCGCAGTAGAGTAGTAATGGTTGTGGAATAGTAGTAGTCATAGTATAGTAATATAGTAGTAGTGGTCAATATAGGAATAGTTGTCGCAGTAGATAGTAATAGTAGTAGTAATAATAATAGTAGTAGTAGAAAATAGTAATAATAGTAATAGTAGTCGTAACTTAGTAATAGTAGTTAGTTAGTTAGTGTATAGTAATAGTATTATATTAGCAGAAGTAGTAGTAATAGTAACAGTAATAGTCGTAGTAGTTAGTAGTAGTAGTAATAATAGTAGCAGCAGTAATAGTAGTAGTAGCAGTAATAGTATAGAAGTAATAGTAGAGTAGTAAGAATAGTAGCAGTAGTAGTAGTAGTGAGTTAATAGTAGTCGTAATATTAAAAAGCAGCAGTAATAGGAGCAGTAGTAGTAGTAATGGTAATATAGTAGTAGTAGTAAGTAGGCAGCAATAGTTTAATAGTATCGTAATAGTAATCGTAGAAGTAATCAGTAGACAGAGTGTGATAATAGTAGCAGTCGTAATAGTAATAGTTATAGTAATCGTAGTAGTAGTATTATAGTAATAGCAGCAGTAGTAGCAGTAGTAATGGTGTAGATAGTAGTAGTGTAGTAAGTAATAGTCTTAGCAATAGTAGTAGCAATAGTAGTAGTAATAGTAGCCAGTAATAGGAGTAGTATAGCAAGTAGCGTAGTAATGTTTGTGGAATAGTAGTAGTCATAGTAACAGTAGCCAGTAGTACTGGTTGTGGAATAACCGTAGTTGTAGTAATAGTATAGTAGTAGTAATAGCAGTAGTAGTAGTAATGTAATAGTAGTAATAGTAAATCGCAGTTAGTAGTAATAGCAGTAGTAGTAATAGCAGTAGTATAATAGCAGGTAGTAGTATAATAGTAGTAGCAGTAATAGTATGGAGTGTAGTATAGTGTAGTATAACGTAGTAGTAGTATAGTTAATAGTAGTTATAGTAATAGCAAGTATAGTAATAGCAGTAGTAGTATAGCAGTTAGTAGTATCGTAATAGCAGTAGAGTAATAGTAGTAGCAGTAATAGTAGTGGAAGTAGTAGTAGTAGTAGTAATAGGCAGTTAGTAGTAGTAATAGTAATAGTAGTAATAGTAGTAGTAGTACTAGCAGTAGTAGTAATAGCAGTAGTAGTACTAGCAGTAGTAGTAATAGCAGTAGTAGTAATAGTAGTAGTAGTAATAGCAATAGCAGTAGTAGCAATAGCAGTAGTAGTAATAGTAGTAGCAGTAATAGTAGTGGAAGTAGTAGTAGTAGTAGTAATAGTAATAGTAGTAGTAGTAATAGTATAGCAGCAGTAATAGCAGTAGTAGTAGTAGTAGTAATAGTTGTAGTAGCAGTCGTAGTATTAATAGTATAGTAGTAGTAATAGTAGTAATAGTAGTAAGTAATAGTAGCTCCAGGAGGAGTGTTAAAGTTGAGATGAGATGAGAATTTCCTATTAACACAAAATGAGACAATCTCGATAAAAAATAACACGATAAAAAAAAGCGTGTCAATGACTTTTTGAGCTGGTTTAGGGCCGAAAGTTTAACAACTGATTCATATTTGACGCAAATCTGACTTTGTATGTTCAAATGGGATCATTTTACAAAATTTTAAATTTTGTCAGGTTTTTGCCAAAAATTCATGGCTCCACCCTGTAAACACTGTAAAAGTTATCAAAAATCTATAGATCTCTTTCGGTTTCCCACTTCTCTAGATGATCTTCAGTGATTTTGAACTTGTCAGTGAAACGTGATAGGAGAAATACGCTAAAAATACAACTTGAGTGAAAATACCAATTTTGCAATTTTCAATTCAAGATTCTGGATTCCTGTTGTATTTTATGGCGTGAAGAAAGAAAGAAAGAAAGAAAGAAAGAAAGAAAGAAAGAAAGAAAGAAGAAAGAATTTGAAGATAAAGATACTGTTTTATTTATTGATTGAATTTCAGGCGCCGCAAAATGCTGCCAACTGCTCCTCAGGGATGGGTTAAATGCAGAGGACAAATTCCATTAATGTAATAACATTACATGGCCAATTAAAGGCAAAAGCCCCGATTAATCTTTAATCTTAATCATCATCATCGTCATCACTGTAAAGCGTGACAGAGTTATATGATGTAGATATGATGAAATAACGTGTCCACAGAGCATCCTGCTTTAATACAGAGGGATGTTTACAGTGAAACACAACTATTAACTTCCATAATACACAGTTTTAAATATAAATAGGTTAAAGTGACTGAGCTGAGCCTCATTAGAATATGTGTGGGAACAGTTTGTGTTCCATCCTCATCTGCATATGACAGCATGTTTCACTCTGTAGCGGATTCAAACTGTGACTTTACGTTGGACATAGTATGAAATAGTTGAATCACTGTGACCAACGTGGACAGAAGTCTGTGTCTGTCACAGTTTTAATTAATCACACAGCAGCAGTGAGTGATCACAGCTGCTGCTGTGTGACACACCCTTAGTTAGTAGAGATGAGGAGGAGAAGAAAGCGACGTAGGAGCTCTGGTGAGTGTTTGAAACTGCTTAAACAGCTGACTGACTACACTGCTGCAATAAACACACACATTGCAGCAGCTTTGTCTGACTCACAATCACAATAGTGTCTTAATATCCATGTGTTTTACTGTAAGTTTACTGCAGTTTTTGGCTAAAAACAATAACAAGAGTGTGTGGATAGCAAATAAAATCACTGATCAGACACGCAAAAGCGAGGCTCTGGTGTTGTGTGTGTGTGTGTGTGTGTGTGTGTTGTGTGTGTGTGTGTGTGTGTGTGTGTGTGTGTGTGTGTGTGTGTGTGTGTGTGTGTGTGTGTGTGTGCGTGCTCACCCTGGGTCTGGATCAGATGGAGTATCTCATAGTAACATGTCTAACTGTCTCTACGTCTCTAATCATTACGTCTCCAGTCATCTTCTCCAGCTGAGCCAGCAGCATTAGGACCCTGGAGTTACTGGGAACACTGGGAACACAAGATAATACAGGTATGAACATCAGAGGTTTATTCCATAAAGCGGGTTATGTTCAAACTCTGAGTATGTTTCAGGCTCAAATGAGGGAAACTCTGAGTATCTCATTCCAAAAAGCGAGGTATGCTCTTCTTTGAGTATGTTACCATGGCAACATTGTCCGTGAACTAAACCTGTTCGCTGGCAGGTTTTATCAAAGAAACCCTGTGTTTCTACCTGGCTCCGCCCACCTGAACACTTTAATGAACCTTAACACTTTTCTCTGAAAACACATTAGTAACATCACACACCACAGACGTGTTCACATCATTACTAATGTTGTGTTGATTTACGTCTTTTTTTTTTTTTTTTGTGCAAACAGCAGTTTTCTTTCTAACATTGTAGATGTAGATCATTTAGTGAAACACACTGAGAGGTTGATCTGCATTAAAACATCTACTGACGTCTGTAGTAAAGTTCACTGAATACAAACCTGTAGATAATATAAAGGAGGAGATGATCATTTAAATTAATACACTTTTAAGGCTGAATTATTGTTTTATATTATTATACAGTTAAATCTGTAGATCATGCGTCTTTGAAGTTATGATGGCACAGTGAAGTGTGATGCTGCGCTTGTAAGTGACGAGTTGCGGGTTCGCGTCCCACTTCAGTGTTTTTTTATGACATTTTTTAGGACGTGAGATGAATCTGGTGATAATATTACATTAAAAATCAATATAAATGATGCGATATCAAGCAGCATTTACTGTGTTTATATCCAGTGTAACAGGAGGACTCTCTATGCAGACATCCTATGCAGCTGCCACGTCTCCTCAGACACATTTTATTCATATTATTCACCGCTCGTCACGTCACTGAAGAGATAAAGTGATGAAGTGATCATAAAGTGTGACTAATTACAGGTGATTTAAGCCACTATAATCACTGAAGACTGAACACACCTTTAGAACAGGATCATATTCATCAAACACTGACTTATTTCACCCATTACGGTGAATAAATCACTATTTTCCGTTTGGTTTCCATGGCAGCTCGATTAAATCTTCGATCCATTGATGATGGCTTTTTGTCGCGCGCGTGCACGTAAGTAACCCAAGGTTTACAAACTCAGGGTTGATTAACCCACTTCATACCAGCTTTAATGGAATCCGATACCCAGAGTTTCCCCATCGCTGGTATGTTGACCCAGAGTTTATGGATAGACTCAGAGTTTGTTAACCCGCCTTTATGGAATACCCCTCTGGTGATCAAAAGGTGAGCAACGCCATCGTGTGTGTTTAACTGCTACTGACGCACACACGCGCGCACGTATAAACTGCTTATATAAAACTTGTGCAGAGTATATATTGAATGTATGTAACCCTAACTCTAATTTCATATCGCTCAGCCCTAACAATGAATATTGTAAACAACTCGCATACACACAATCCAATGTAAAAATAATAATAATAAAGAACTCACCCCTTCTCTGTGGACATTTTGGGTTTGTTCATTATGACGTCATTAATGTTTCATCATGTTGTTCATGTCTGTGAGGAATAAAAACACAATTTAATAAGTTAATGGACCAGCAAAGATATTAGAAACATGTTTAAAAATAGAGCATAAAGCAGTGTTTCCTGTGCAGAGGATTCAGACTAACCCCCTAACACTAACACTAACCACCTAACACTAACACTAACCACCTAACACTAACACTAACACTAACAACCTAACACTAACAACCTAACACTAACACTAACACTAACCCCTTAACACTAACCACCTAACACTAACACTAACCACCTAACACTAACACTAACACTAACAACCTAACACTAACACTAACCCCTTAACACTAACACTAACCACCTAACACTAACCACCTAACACTAACCACCTAACACTAACCACCTAACACTAACAACCTAACACTAACCACCTAACACTAACACTAACCCCTTAACACTAACACTAACCACCTAACACTAACCACCTAACACTAACAACCTAACACTAACCACCTAACACTAACACTAACCCCTTAACACTAACACCTTAACACTAACACTAACCCCATAACACTAACACTAACACTAACTAACTTTTTTTAACAATATTTTTTGTATGTAATGTCTTAATTAATAAAGTGAAACCTGAATAAAGGATTGAATAATTCAAACAATGATTGTGCGTCGTTTATCATCATCATCATCTGTCACTCACAGTAAAACAAACCGCTCAGTTACATTTAGAGCACTAACTTCACTGTAACACGGACTACATAAATCAATAGATCAATAACCTGTGATAAAAGTCCATATAAAGCAACTACCCGACCATAATAAGCCACAGTGAGTGAATGTATTAGTGAGTTGCACCTGCTGTAGGTCTGTGATGGTCGCTGTGCTAACAGGCTAACTGAGCTATGCTAACACAGCTATGCTAACATGTCACCGAGTCGAAGCTAACGGAATAAAAACATGTTTTTATTTACCTTTAGATGCAGTGAGTGTTAATAGTGAAGCGCAGATAACGGAGTAGCGGCTGTTTGTGGACATTACCTAAAACGCCCTGATGATGATGATGATGAGACGGCTAACAGCTAACTGTAGTTCTCACTGCGCTCATGAGCTTAGGACAAAGTACACACACTCAACTAATGTCTGTTGTATGATAAATTTTAAATAAATGTATGATATTTATACTATTAATCTTAACAATATTCAGGACAAACGTGCTTTGAAGAGATTAAAGCGTGTTTTCAGCCCTTAAGAACTACATTTCCCTTTAACGACAAATTTTCGACGTCATATCTATGCGCCATCGGACGGCCATTGTAGTTATTAGCTACATGGTTATTACAAAAACACTAAGGTAGGAACTTCTAAGAAATCGTTTTTTTAATCAGTGATTGTGTTTAATTTACCAACACATTTTATTATTACACAACATTCCTGACATGTGAGCTTTTTATTGTTTTTTACGGTGTTAGCATGCTGCTCGGTTGAGCTAGCTCCACAATGCTAGCTAGTAATATCACTTTTTTCTTTTTCCTCTAAACGTCTCTTTAAATCTGACTGATAACGTAATCCCTGCAGTTTGAAGCTTTATAAGTACATCATGTATGAGCGGGTTTCTGTTTTAGAATACATATTAATACATAATATTATGATGATATTTACATTAACAAAGAGCATTGATATATTAGAGTTGATTCTGTTGAAATACCTGTGTGCGTGTGTGTGTGGTGTTGGTGTGTGTGTGGTGATGTTGGTGTGTGTGTGGTGATGTTGGTGTGTGTGTGGTGGTGTTGGTGTGTGTGTGTGTAATGGTGTTGGTGTGTGTGTGTGGTGTTGGTGTGTGTGTGTGTGTGGTGTTGGTGTGTGTGTGTGGTGATGTTGGTGTGTGTGTGGTGTTGGTGTGTGTAATGGTGATGTTGGTGTGTGTGTGTGTGTGGTGTTGGTGTGTGTGTGTGTGGTGTTGGTGTGTGTAATGGTGATGTTGGTGTGTGTGGTGTTGGTGTGTGTGTGGTGATGTTGGTGTTTGCACTGGGGGTTGGGGGTGGGGGGGATTGCTATTTCATCTGTGCTGTATGTTTAACATGGGGCATATTTGACAATAAAGAACCTTGAATCCTTGAATCCTTGAATGTTGGTGTGTGTGTGGTGTTGGTGTGTGTAATGGTGATGTTGGTGTGTGTGTGTGTGGTGTTGGTGTGTGTTTGTAATTGTGTTGGTGTGTGTGTTGTGGTGTTGGTGTGTGTGTGTGTGTGGTGTTGGTGTGTGTGTGTGGTGATGTTGGTGTGTGTGGTGTTGGTGTGTGTGTGTGGTGTTGGTGTGTGTAATGGTGATGTTGTGTGTGTGGTGTGGTGTGTGTGTGTGTGTGGTGTTGGTGTGTGTGTGGTGATGTTGGTGTGTGTGTGGTGGTGTTGGTGTGTGTGGTGTTGGTGTGTGTAATGGTGATGTTGGTGTGTGTGTGGTGTTGGTGTGTGTGTGGTGATGTTGGTGTGTGTGTGGTGTGTGTGTGTGTGTGTGGTGATGTTGGTGTGTGTGTGTGGTGTTGGTGTGTGTGTGGTGATGTTGGTGTGTGTGTAATGGTGATGTTGGTGTGTGTAATGGTGTTGGTGTGTGTGTGGTGTGGTGTTGAGGTGTGTGTGGTGATGTTGGTGTGTGTGTGGTGTTGGTGTGTGTAATGGTGTTGGGGTGTGTGTGGTGATGTTGGTGTGTGTGTGGTGTTGGTGTGTGTAATGGTGTTGGTGTGTGTGTGGTGAGCAGCTCAGTTTGGACCTTTTAAGGCAGCAGTGGAAACTCACACAGCTGAACAAGCTCATGGTTACACACACCATAAAGTCCTGAGTCATGGTTACAAACACCATAAAGTCCTGAGTCATGGTTACAAACACCATAAAGTCCTGAGTCATGGTTACAAACACCATAAAGTCCTGAGTCATGGTTACAAACACCATAAAGTCCTGAGTCATGGTACACACAGGATGATACATCTCTAGAACATGACTTTGTATTTTTGTAAAATCAGCAGCAGTGATTTCTGGTTTCAGCTACATTGATGATGATGATGATGATGATGATGATGATGAAGGTTCAGTTCCACCACATGAAAAACTGCAATCTAATCAAATCCTGAATCAATGCAAAGTTACTTTATGCTCTTTAGTATTTGTAGTTTGTCTGTGTGTGTAGTGGTCGC
>NC_041052.1:0-125000 GCF_900634775.1 Gouania willdenowi | reverse complement strand
TCTGATCCAGATCCACGGACATAACAGAGCTCGACAGAGGGACAAACTGGGCCACATTCTGGAGGAGTTCTCCACTCTACAGGATGAGGTGAGCTTTACAGGGAAGCTGTTCTAGAAACACGCGTCTATGTTCTGGTCAGTCATTGTGTGTGTGTGTGTGTGAGACAGGCAGAGAAGGTGGATGCAGCTCTACACAGTGTGTTGATGAAGCTGGAGCCTCAGAGACAACATCTGGCCTGTCTGGGAACGTGGATCCTGTACCACAACTGAGGATCATGATCCAGTACCTGCTCAGTGGATTTGAACTGGAACTGTACAGCATGCATGAGTACTATTACATCTACTGGTAAGTTCATGATGTGATCATATGTTGATCATGTGATGATCATGTGATCATGCTCCACCCCCAGGTATCTGTCTGAGTTCCTGTACGCGTGGCTCATGTCCACACTGAGCAGAGCTGACTCGTCTCAGATGGCTGAGGAGAGGATCCTGGAGGAGCAGCTGAAGGGACGCAGCAGCAAAAAAACCAAGAAGAAGAAGAAAGGTTCTCACACACACACACACACTGTCTCAACAACACAAACATCACATCATGTTTGGATCTTTGCAGTTCGTCCACTCAGCAAAGAAATCAGCATGAGCCAAGCCTACCAGAACATGTGTGCTGGGATGTACAAGGTAGCCACGCCCACTCACACATATCTATAAAGTACCCACGCTCACACTAAGAATGTGCGATATGTTATCGTTTATGATATATCGTCAAAAACATTCTCAACAGTAACAATATGTAATGCCATCATAGAAACGATAAATTCCTATGTGGGAAATTGAGGGTCATTTGTCCTTCAGCCCAGAGTGTTTCTAAAGACCTTGATCATAAAGACCTTGATCATAAAGACCTTGATCATAAAGACCTTGATCATAAAGACCTTGATCATAAAGACCTTGATCATAAAGACCTTGATCATAAAGACCTTGATCATAAAGACCTTGATCCTTGGGACAAAATTACCCCCAAGTTTTTTGTCAACAACTTATTATTCTCTGAAACAGAGCCACACACACATGCACGTGGATATCTACAAGCTAGACACACCCACACAGATATCTACAAGCTAGACACACCCACACATGCACGTGGATATCTACAAGCTAGACACACCCACACAGATATCTACAAGCTAGACACACCCACACAGATATCTACAAGCTAGACACGCCCACACAGATATCTACAAGCTAGACACGCCCACACAGATATCTACAAGCTAGACACGCCCACACAGATATCTACAAGCTAGACACACCCACACAGATATCTACAAGCTAGACACACCCACACATGCACGTGGATATCTACAAGCTAGACACACCCACACAGATATCTACAAGCTAGACACACCCACACAGATATCTACAAGCTAGACACACCCACACAGATATCTACAAGCTAGACACGCCCACACAGATATCTACAAGCTAGACACGCCCACACACAGATATCTACAAGCTAGACACGCCCACACACAGATATCTACAAGCTAGACACGCCCACACAGATATCTACAAGCTAGACACGCCCCACACACAGATATCTACAAGCTAGACACGCCCACACACAGATATCTACAAGCTAGACACGCCCACACACAGATATCTACAAGCTAGACACGCCCACACAGATATCTACAAGCTAGACACGCCCACACAGATATCTACAAGCTAGACACGCCCACACAGATATCTACAAGCTAGACACGCCCACACACAGATATCTACAAGCTAGACACGCCCACACAGATATCTACAAGCTAGACACGCCCACACACAGATATCTACAAGCTAGGACACGCCCACACACAGATATCTACAAGCTAGACACGCCCACACACAGATATCTACAAGCTAGACACGCCACACACAGATATCTACAAGCTAGACACGCCCACACACAGATATCTACAAGCTAGACACGCCCACACACAGATATCTACAAGCTAGACACGCCCACACACAGATATCTACAAGCTAGACACGCCCACACACAGATATCTACAAGCTAGACACGCCCACACACAGATATCTACAAGCTAGACACGCCCACACACAGATATCTACAAGCTAGACACGCCCACACACAGATATCTACAAGCTAGACACGCCCACACACAGATATCTACAAGCTAGACACGCCCACACACAGATATCTACAAGCTAGACACGCCCACACACAGATATCTACAAGCTAGACACGCCCACACAGATATCTACAAGCTAGACACACCCACACAGATATCTACAAGCTAGACACGCCCACTCACACACAGCTACACTTACTTTCTTTACATTTCTATGTTTTTATTTTTATTAGGGAGGCAACAAAGTTTAAATTTTAACTCCTTTTTCAGAAGAACAACCACTGATTGGACCAAACTGTTAGTGTTTATTTTTGTTTTAATTAGTGTGTGTGTCTCCTACTGCTCTCCAATCAGACCATGGTGGCTCTGGACATGGATGGGAAGGTCCGCAAACCTCAGTTTGAACTGGACAGTGAGCAGGTTCGCTACGAGCATCGTTTTGCCCCCTTCAACAGTGTGGTGACCCCGCCTCCTGTACACTACATACAGTTTAAGGTGCGCCCCACCCACCATGTGCTCAGTAGCTCCGCCCACCATGTGCTCAGTCGTCCACGCTGGTTTTCATTTACAGGAAATGTCGGACCTGAAGAAGTACAACCCTCCTCCTGGGTCAGCTGACCTCTACCTGGCAGCTAGCAAACATTTCCAACAGGCTAAACTCATCCTGGAGAACACGCCCAGCCCTGATGCTGAGGTTAGCAAACATCTGTCTGTCTGTGTGTGTGTGTGTGTATGTGTGTGTGTGTGTGTGTGTGTGTAAGTGTGCGTGTGTGTGTGTGTGTGTGTGTGTGTGTGTGACGTAGTGAAATAACAGCTGATTTCTGCTCACAGGTGAATCGTACCCTAAAAGTGGCCAAACCCAACATTGTGGTGATGAAGCTTCTTGCTGGAGGTCATAAGAAAGAAACAAAGGTAAGTTAGAGTTTGTTTTGATTCTCAAACTAAACTAAACTAAACTCATGTGTTTCAGGTGCTGCCAGAGTTTGATTTCTCAGCTCACAAATATTTCCCTGTGGTGAAGATCATTTGATTCCACTCACATCCACATGTTCAACAGTACCAGGTCACATTGATCAATCATTTTGATCAAGTAAAGGATTTGATTTTCTCCTGAATAAACTGTTACAGTTTAAATCCCTGATGGACGATGACTCACAACATTATAAAGTTCTGTGAAATCTATGATTGTGTTTGTGTTTCTATGGCTTAGTGGTTAGCACGTCCGCCACACTGCAAGAAGGTTCTGGGTTCAAGTCACACTAAAAATACTGATCAGCCCTCATTGATTCAATAAGCACGTTGATGTTTGTTCAGTAACTCCCTTGTGTGGAGTTTGCATGTTCTCCCCGTGCTGCGTGGGTTTCCTCCAGGTACTCAGGCTCCTCCCACAATCCAAAAACATGACTGTACGTTTGAGTGGAGTCTCTAAATTATCCATAGGAGTGAATGTGAGTGAGTGGTTGTTTGTCTGTGTTGCCCTGCGATGGACTGGTGCCCTGTCCAGGGTGTACCCCCGCCCAGCGCCCAATAAGAGCCGGAGATCGGCACCGGCAGACCCCCGTGACCCTGTAAAACAGGAGCAAGTGGGTTTGAAAATGGATGGATGGAAGAAGACAGTCATCAACATCCCCCACCAGGTTGGTTATAACTCACAACCTAAATCTAATAATAATGTATACATAAGAGAATGTTATCACATCACAATATAAAATTGCTAATATAGCATAGAACTGCTATGAAAGGGGGCCAAGCCTCCCCGTGTGACTCCGCCCCCAGGTTTCACTGAGCCCATGGAAGTACGTCACGAAGGACGACGGCTTGTGGCGAGCGTCAGGACCCCACAGTCACATGCCAACCAAGGATCTCAGATTTGTTGTTAGCATTTATTTTGACCGAGATATGCAATAGTTTGCATTTTATTCAGTTGATTACGTCCAACTGAAGACTCTACGTGCCAAGCTGATTGGACAAAACCCCAAGGAGGAGTTAGGTTTTGCCGTTTTAGCGATTTTGCACCAACAAAACTCGAGGCGAAAATGGGCGTGGCCTAGCTCAGCTAATTCGGTGCTATTCAGGGAATCTGTGGATATGGGATTTTTGAATGTGCGACATACGATGTGGGAGTTAAAGGCCAAAAACGCGTTGACCTTGGTTATAGCGCCACCTGCTGGCTGACATGTGATTTTCGAACTTTAAAGTATTGATACCCTGAAGCCACACACCGAATTTGGTTGTTAAACAGTTTCTGAGAAAAGCTGTCCCCTTACCTGGGACGGACGGGGCTAAAACCTATGTCCTTCTTCCACTTGGTGGTGGGGAATAATAACTGAAAAGGCACTCGGAGCAAGGCGCTCAAGCTCCGCTAACACGCTCCAGTCATGGTACCATGGTAAACTCAGGATTACCATGACTACCTGTCAACATTGAGCTGTTGACTCAGAGAACCTATGACATCATCACAAGTTCCACAGTGTTGATGGGAAAATGAATGGGATATATAAATATATATATTATTTTGGTAGCCAGAACATCACCAAAATGTAATCACCTGTTCCTTAACCCATTTAAAATTTTCCTGAAAATTTCATAAAATCCGTTCCTAACTTTTCAAGTTATTTTGCTAACAGACAGACTGAGATAAACGGACAGTAAAACATAACCTTACCTCTTTGCTCTTAGCGGAGGTAATAACAATAATAATAATAAAAGCTGTAACCAGTGATGAACGAGTTCTCACAACCTCACGCATGTCGGGGTGTGGCAGAAATTTTTAAGGATTATATCACAAACTTTCCTGCAATGTTCTGTGCAAATATGTCTATGATTTCCTTTTACCAATAGGTGGCTAATCACTGCACTTTGTAGCTTAGTGCGTGTCAGAGCCAATCACAGGAGAGCCCACTACACATGCCCCACCCATTTTGAAACATTAGACTATTAGATGATATTGTTTGTAATAGATAATCAAGGCTTCTAGAAATAAAGGTGTGTCAGGGAGGACGAGAGACACTTTAAGGCGTGGCCTTAGGATTCTTTAAAAACAAACAAGTCTAGATTTGTGGGGTTAGGTTTTTACTGCAATGATAACGTTACTAAATTATTTCTAACTGATGACATCATCACTATATGGGTGGGGCGTGGAGGTGGGCTCTCCAGTGATTGGACTAGAACATTGGAACGTAAAGATGACATCATCACTGCAGAGGCAGGACTGATGACATCATCACAGAATGTTTTTTTATTCATTCAGTGACATTGCACAACAGCGATAGCTACAAGCTAATTTTCACCTGTCGTCCCTGTTCAGGTTCATCCTGTGGACAATGAACATTTATGTATTTTTTACAAGGTGTGAACGTTAGACATTAGACGTTTTCTTCAATTTGAAACAAAAAAAAGCAAGAATTAATATCAGACAACGAAAGGTACAGTATCTGTTATTGGAATAAAAATCTGGAACGATCTTAATGATCAACACAAATCAATTAATACTACATTTAAAAATACTTTAAAATATGAAATGATTAACTCATATACACTTGTCTAAGAGTTAAAAATAAAAATATGAATTAGGAAGATGTATTTGTCAATGAAGTGTGCATTAAATGGAGAATCAAATAAAATGTTTTCATTTATTCATTCAATAGTTTGTGATGTGTGGTAAAGATACGACTCACTGTAGAATATTATCTATGATTAACAGTATTAAAAGTTTTCCAACAACGCTGTGAACGTTCAGGTGATCTTTGATCTGTTGATTTACTCACTTCTTCAGAATCTTTGACATTAATGGAAAAATACTAAAGTGTCTGTAGTTGTAAATGATTTGTCTGTCTCCAGATTTAAATATAACTGACTTTCATACATTTGTAAATTCTTCCTCAGAGATAAACTGATTTGTCATTTTTGTGACATTGATAACTAGTGATGAACAGATGTTTTATCTTTATCTTTAGATGTTTTAATTGATCTGATTAAGGCTTTGATATTTATTTCAGAGAAAAAACATATTCTGGACTCTGACGACAAAACTGAACAAATATTTGTGTTGATCTGTGAAAAACACGATGCAATAGATGCAACGACGTCAACAAAGTCGTTAAATGTCGTAGCAACAACAGCTGGATCAGAGAGACATTTATTAAAAGTTCAACATGTTTTCTTTCTTTGTGTTCCTGTCGCATCACTTTTTTAAATGATCCTAAATGAACTTAGAATTGGCTCCTGCTTTGGTTCTTAACATAGATGTTACTTCGTTCCTCAGCATTGTTGTTACGTCCACCTCTAGGATGTCACACCAAGGCTTGAGGGGACGCAACATAAACAGGACGTCGCACAAAAAGCAAAACTTTATCAAAGTATTTATTAACAAAAGTTTTAAAGTAGAAACACAACAAACTAAAAGGGACTGGAGACCCTGGTCCAACTGAATAAAAATAGGTTGGACACTGAGCCAACTCTATACAGGGCCGTCCACCCAGTGTTTACCCAGTGTCCACCCAGTGTTTACCCAGTGTCCACCCAGTGTTTACCCAGTGTCCACCCAGTGTTTACCCAGTGTCCACCCAGTGTTTACCCAGTGTCCACCCAGTGTTTACCCAGTGTCCACCCAGTGTTTACCCAGTGTCCACCCAGTGTTTACCCAGTGTTTACCCAGTGTCCACCCAGTGTTTACCCAGTGTCCACCCAGTGTCCACCCAGTGTTTACCCAGTGTCTACCCAGTGTTTACCCAGTGTTTACCCAGTGTCCACCCAGTGTTTACCCAGTGTCCACCCAGTGTCTACCCAGTGTTTACCCAGTGTCTACCCAGTGTCCACCCAGTGTTTACCCAGTGTCCACCCAGTGTCTACCCAGTGTTTACCCAGTGTCCACCCAGTGTTTACCCAGTGTCCACCCAGTGTTTACCCAGTGTTTACCCAGTGTCTACCCAGTGTCCACCCAGTGTTTACCCAGTGTCCACCCAGTGTTTACCCAGTGTTTACCCAGTGTCTACCCAGTGTTTACCCAGTGTCCACCCAGTGTTTACCCAGTGTTTACCCAGTGTCCACCCAGTGTTTACCCAGTGTCCACCCAGTGTTTACCCAGTGTTTACCCAGTGTCTACCCAGTGTTTACCCAGTGTCTACCCAGTGTTTACCCAGTGTCCACCCAGTGTTTACCCAGTGTCCACCCAGTGTCCACCCAGTGTTTACCCAGTGTCTACCCAGTGTTTACCCAGTGTCCACCCAGTGTTTACCCAGTGTCCACCCTCTAAACTACAAAAAGTTACAAAACAATAAACTACATGAAGATGAAAACAGGACTATCAGAAATCTTACAAAGATGAAGCTGAAGAACTCCTCCTACACATGTCTGCTGATGGTCTGATGTTGTGCCTCACTCCTTCTGGTCCTCTCAGCCCTTTATAAGCTCCTCCTCCCTCTCCACCTGACTACTCATGTGAATCAGGTGTGTTAGGAGAGGAGGAAGTGCTGAGGCCATGAGGAACCAGCCGTAACAATCATTTTTTTTTGCAAGGTCATGTTATTTCATCACTTTCAGGTTTGCAGCATTAATCCAATAGAGGACGCTAGGGCGCCGCCCCATCACTTACCATGTTAGTCAAAAACAATTAAAAATTAATATTGAATTAAAAATACTATGAAATAAATGTATATCTGTATTTATATAATCAGAATAAATATTATATAGATAATAATAATCATGTGTGAAGTTGTTTGGTTAATCTGTGTCTGATTGGTGATGACGTGTTTCCTGTTTAGGGCGCACTAATCTTAACCGTCCACTATCGTGCAAAGTTGTGAATTCACAGTAACGCCTCTTCAATACGAGTCTATGGAGTGTCTGTGGGCGGAGTTTACCTGTGTCCACAGACACTCTGCGGCTGTGCAGAGTTGATCATTTACATAACAACTCCTCCCACCATGGGAGGGGCTGACGTCACAGTGGTCCGTCATAAAGTGGTTGATTGACAGGTGAAGCCGTGAGACGTTAGAAGGAGAAACAAAATAAAGAGAAATTAAATCATTCTGTGTTCCCTGCCTTTCTGCTGACTCAGCATGTATAAATACAGGTAGAACCATTTAAAGCATTTTACAGAGAAACATGAACAAACTACATTTGATGACTTTAGATCTTGATTATGTCCATAGTTTGTAAACTAGGTCTTAAATTATAATTTTTCACGTCTTAAATTATGTAAATTAATTTTTCACCCACGTTTTTATTTAATTACTTGTTAAATTAACTAAAACTGGAGAAAAACTAAAAAACAAAACAAATAAAATTTTATGAAGTATAATAACCCTGACACACACTCACTCTAGTGTTTATACCAGAGTTTCTCAAATTGGGGTACGTGTACCCCTAGGGGTACGTGATGGCACTACAGGGGGTACTTAAGGAAAATTAACAAATGAAAGGATTAAAAATGTATTTTTTTATGTTTATTTCTTTAATTCAAAATGATAATAATAATAAATATTACCAACAAGTCATAAAACAACAATAAAAACACCAAATAAGAGAAAAATATAGTGAATAATAAAAAGAACAAACAACCAACAACAAAATACACAAAATGACACTAAAAACACACTCAGAAATTAAAATATTTATTACCAACAACACACAAAACAACAACAAAGACATATTACTATAAATTACACAAACATAACAGAGAAACAATCATAATGACATAATAAACAGATTGAGATGGAATAATTTAAATAACCATAAAATACACAAAATAAAACCAGAAACACACACATTGACAGAAAACACACAAAATGATGATAAAAATGATATTGATTAGAACATGATCAGATAAAATAAGGATTATTCTCCTGGTCTCACATCAGGAGGGAGATGATCATAAATGATAAAAACTATAGAAATAAATCTATTGATGAGACACTAAATACTGTTTATTTACACTTATTTATAAAATGAGATTATTTAAAATGTGTGTTATGACTCATTCATTCCATTATTATGATTTATAGATGTTTTTTCATCGTATTCTGAGCATAATGTGGTAGTTGGACATAAGGGGGTACATGGGTTCAGAACCCACTGGTATAAAACTATATACTATATTTGTTCTTGTTTATGGGTTCAATAATAATAAACATGGTTAGTTTGAAAACAGTTCTGTAAATGTAATAGTTCTTATTTATTTGTTCAAAGCTACATAAAAACTGTTTTTCACCACTGATTCTTACTTAAGAGATCTTTCACAAAATAAAAAACAGATAAAGAACTGGCAAAAGGATCACCTTAAACATTCCATTGCAATATTTACAGTATTTACAATTGCAATTACAATTATTTACAGTTTTTTAAAACATGTACCTTCTATACATTATTATTAATACCCTGATTAACCAGTTTTTTTGCTAATGATCACAAGTCTGATCATCTTTCAAACACTTCTTGAGGTTAAGTTTAAACTTGTGTCCAAAAGTAGAACCTAAAGTTTCTCCTCTGGTGAAGCTCACGTTGTTCTACCAAACATTTCACAAACATTCTCAGAAAACAAATCATGAAGAGTTTTACACTAAGCTGACATTCGTTAATACGTTAATAAGTTATACTTGGTATGAAACAGTGTTGGTTGATAAAGACCAAGTTGTGATGCAATATGTAAGATATGAAAATATCATCACATGCTTATAAAGCTCAGCTCTTCTTATTTGAGGGCAAATTAATCTGAACTGGGTTCAATTAAATGTTACAGTTTTTAAACAACAATGTCCTGTCCTAAATATTTAACACACACTTCTACAACTTTTGATCCTTTTACAATAATTTCCGGTGCAGAGTGAGAAAAATTCCTTTTTGAAAAAAACGTTCTGATAGTTTTGCTAAAATTTAGTGTCAAGCATGATTGTACCTTCATGTTTGAGATGTTTTCATCGTTCTCTGGAACACAGCAGCTGCTTTCTCACTTTATTTCACTTGTGCAAATATTTTTCACCAGTCCTAATATGCATTTAAATTTTTTGAGTTTTTGAACATGTTTAGGCCTCAAAAATGCATCGCTTTTTTGTAAGAATAATACTAATAATAAAAACGAGGTGCATTACAATAGGATCCTACGCACCATTGTGGCTCAGGCCCCGATCATCTCTATATTAAAGCAAGGAACGTCTGTCTGTGTCTGTCTGTCTGTGTGTGTCTGTCTGTCTGTGTGTGTTCCTCTAATATCTCTGCGGATCAGGATCAAATTGAGCTGAAAGTTTCAACACGGCTGCTGCTTGGTTCAAGGGTGTTACAAGTCGGATTTGTTTGGACTTCAATGATACGTTAATAAATTATTTCATAAATTCTGCAAGCATTGTCCTCCAAAACCACCACAGTCACACCAGAGCCAATCACTGGAAAGCCCATTCCCACGCCCCACCTCCTGAGTCGATAGACGCACCAGTGTTTCACGCATGTGACTGCGGATTTGGACCTGCAGCACACCCGAACACACACACAGACACAATAATAAAATATACTAAATGAGTAAAATAAAACAAAAAACTAAATATTTATACAAAAAGTACACAAGTACACCCATTGCTATTATGATAGCTGTGTTCATCGCCATGACAACTGTTGTGATGGTGATGAATATTATTTTATAGAGACGGTGTCTGTCCCCCGACCCATATTTCACAATGATTTTAACATAAAATCAAATAAAAGAGCTATCAATTATAAAAATCTGAAAAAAATTAAAATCTCAAATCTAGAAACACCAAAACATAAAAGCATTAGATGTGCTCTATTAAATATTAGATCACTGAGATCCAAATCTCTACTAGTAAATGACCTTATCTCAGAAAATAACTTTGATTTATTCTGTTTAACTGAAACATGGCTGTATCAAGATGAATATGTTAGTTTAAATGAAGCCACTCCTCCCAGTCATTTAAATACTCATATGCCACGAGACATAGGCCGTGGAGGTGGTGTAGCAGCTATTTATCATTCCTCTCTCCTAATCTATCCTAAACCAAAGGCCAGTTACACTTCCTTTGAAAGCCTGGTTCTAAATTTATCTCATACCAAATCAAAAACCTGCCAGCCAGTCTTATTTGTGATAAAATACCGTCCTCCAGGCCCTTATTCTGAATTTCTATCAGAATTCTCTGAGTTTATATCAAACTTAGTCCTCAGTTCTGATAAAATACTGATAGTAGGAGATTTTAATATCCATGTGGACAAAGATAGTGATAGCCTGAGCTCAGCCTTTATGTCCCTAATAGACTCAGTTGGCTTTTTTCAAACTATTAATGAAGCTACTCATCGTTTAAATCATACTCTTGATCTTGTTCTAACATATGGCCTTGATATTAATGAACTAAAAGTCTACCCTGAAAATCCTCTGCTATCAGATCACTTTTTAATATCTTTTAACATTATCCTAGAGGATCTCGCACTGTGCAATAAAATAGTTACAAGTAGAAATCTATCCAACAGTGCTGTGGCTAAATTTAAAGAGGCCATTCCTGCTGCCTTAAACTCAGTGCACCATCCAATAAATAACTATGATATTAATTATAACCCCTCTCAACTGGATCTGCTTGTCGATAGCTCTGCTAGTCTACTAAAATCCACCTTGGACTCAATTGCCCCATTGAGGGAAAAAACTATTAAACGTCAGAGGAAAGCTCCGTGGTTTAGCTCTGAAACTCACACACTCAAACAAACAACCCGTAAATTAGAGAGAATGTGGCGCTCCAATAAAACAGAGGAGTCACGAATACTCTGGCAAGAAAGCCATAGTAAATACATGACAGCCTTACGACATAGTCCATCTACATACTACTCCTCACTAATTGAAGAAAATAAAAATAATCCGAGGTACCTTTTCAGCACTGTAGCCAGGCTAACACAAAGTCAGAGCTCTATTGAGCCCATGATTCCTCTAGCCCTCAGCTGTGAGGACTTTATGACATTTTTTAACCATAAAATTCATAAGATTAGAGATAAAATTAGCCACTCCCTGCCTTCACCTGGGCCTGCTGTACCATTAAATGTAAATAGGCCTAACCTAAACTGTTTCACACATATAGGACTTCAGGAACTTAACTCTATTATTTCATCCTCCAAACCATCGACCTGCCTTTCAGATCCGATCCCAACTAAGCTGTTTAAAGAAGTTGTTCCCCTGGTCTGCCCATCTTTGTTGGAGACAATAAATATATCCCTATCAATAGGCTACGTGCCACAGTCCTTTAAAGTAGCTGTAATCAAACCCCTTCTCAAAAAACCTACTCTTGATTCCAGCACTTTAGCAAACTACAGGCCTATATCTAATCTTCCTTTTATTTCAAAGATTCTTGAGAAAGTTGTGGCAGCTCAGCTCTGTGACTTCCTTCAAAACAACAGCCTGTTCGAGGACTTCCAGTCAGGCTTTAGAGCTCAACACAGCACAGAGACTGCTTTAGTTAAAGTAACTAATGATCTACTCTGGGCTTCAGATGAAGGACGACTCTCAGTGCTGGTTTTATTAGATCTTAGTGCAGCTTTTGACACTATAGATCACTATATTCTACTAGAGAGATTAGAGGAATTACTTGTAATCACAGGGACTGCCCTAAACTGGTTTAAGTCCTACCTATCTGATAGGTACCAGTTTGTACACGTGAATAATAAGTCTTCTGTGTACACTAAAGTAAGCTACGGGGTTCCTCAGGGCTCTGTGCTAGGTCCAATCCTCTTCTGTATCTATATGATCCCCCTCGTGTACTGACTAAAACTAGGAGAAGAGATCACATTACTCCTGTATTAGCCTCTCTGCATTGGCTTCCCATAAAATATAGAATAGAATTCAAGATTCTTCTTCTCACTTATAAAGCCCTAAATGGACAGGCACCAGTCTATCTCAAGGAGCTTGTAGTGCCATACAATCCCCCCAGAACACTACGCTCTCAAAATGCTGGACTACTCGTTGTTCCATTCATCTCTAAAAGTAGTATAGGAGGAAGAGCTTTCAGTTATCAGGCCCCACTTCTCTGGAACCATCTACCAACCACGGTTCGGGGGGCAGACACCCTCTCTACCTTTAAGGTTAGGCTCAAAACATTCCTCTTTGATAAAGCTTTTAGTTAGGAACCAGCTCATAGCTCATAATTAAGATGCAATAGGCATAGACTGCCGGGGGGGGGGGGTCTGGCATGCTCGGTTGGAGAGAGGTTGGAGAGGGCGTTAAGAGAGAGGTCATTTAGGTTAGAGAGGGACCGGAGAGGGTCCCATTCCTCTTTCAAACACTCCCTCTATGTCTGCTTCTTCCCTTGTGTGTTTGCTCCTGTTCTCCTTCTGGCTTTTGTCTTGCAGGTCCGTGGGATCCTCAGTGTGGAGTTACAGAGACTCAACAACTCTGTCTCCACCCTTTCCTCTGCACACACCCAACACAGCATAACGTGGATGGCTGTTCATCATAGGAATGGGATCCACACAAGGTTCCTGCTGCTTAACAGAAGGTTTTCCTTGCCGCCATGATGAATTCATGTTGGGTGTGGGATACATATGTATGTGTATATACGTATATATGCATATGTGTGTATCCATAAAATGAAGAGTCCGTCCTTAAGACTGCTCTACTGTAAAGTGTCTTGAGATACCATTGGTTATGATTTGGCGCTATACAAATAAAGATTGATTGATTGATTGATTGACAAAACAACAACAGAAATGCAAAAAAACTAAACTAAGAAAGATACAAAAATACACATAATGAGTCCAAAAACATACATTACAGATAAATAGAAACAAAAAAATTCATAAAATTAGTAAAAAAAAAATATTAAAGAATTAAAGCAGATAAATCACACACTTATATTTTACACTCATAAATAAACCCTTTATAACACTACAGAGTATGTACACATACTCATTTGGTCATAATTGGCAACTCTACTTAAGCTCCTCCCACTATATGAATACATACTTCTGACAGTTACTGTTCTAATAATAATAATAATAATAATATATAATGTGAAGATGAGCTAAACTACAGTAGTTCTGCTCACAGGATGTATTGATCATCTCATGAAATACATTTATAGAAGCTACGTTTACTGCAGTATTTGTGATAGAACAGAAAGCTTGGCTGGTCATATTCTAATCTACCATTTCTACATACAGTATATTTATATATACAGGAAACATTGATATCACACAGGTATAAACATTAACAGTATTTTAAATTTCCAAAAATGAGAAAACATCAGTGAAGGAATTAAAGACTTTATTCTCAATGATCAATAAAAACGAATGATTAATTAAATCTGTTAGAAAAGTTTACAGCAGTTTAGATACAAATGTAACAAAATAAACATCTTACATTCAGATGTAATAAAATCAACAATAACAGTTATGAAACCATTTCAGTAAAACAACCCAATAATAAAATAATAAAGGAGAAATTTGTGCATCAGGACGACTAAAGTACATATATATATAAATATATATAAATATATATATATAAATATATATATATCACACAGGAAGCATCACATACACTTTGTTCTTCTACATCACAATCATAAACAAATAAAAAGTAGAAACTTAATTGTTTTACATTAAAACAGAAGCTTGGAGTGAATATTTGACCTAAAATGGCTTTTCAGTGCATAAAGATAATCAGTTACATAACATTAATAACTATGATCATCTTTAATCACATGAACCAGAGGTTGTAAAGCACAGCGTCTAAAGCTACAGAAATAACGTTATTTACAGTCTTTTCAATAACTCACTTTTTAAATGCTTTATAGTAACTTAAAAAAATAAAGTGACTTTAAAAACAATGAAACAGTTGTTTAATCTTCCCTGATTCCTAAATTAAAGTTTGTAATTTTCAAATCTACTTGGCCCAGCTATGAAAATATATTATATATATCACATTTATTTTAATGATGTGTTCAAAGGTGAACCTTCCCCAAATGAAATAAATCATATTTGTAATTTAAAAAACAACGTTGGCACACTTTGTGCCTCAAGGCCACATGTGCAGAGCATTAAATATGAAATATTAAATGACTCACACACACTTTAGTGAGTGATGAGAACAATAAGGTTTATTTCTCTAACTGGTCACATGATGAGCTTCTACTTCCCGTTTTGTTTAAAATGCAACAGCCGTCGATCAGTTAAAAAAAGTTGAAGTTTTCTGATGAATCAGATAAAAGCTGACGCGTGTCAATCACAGGATGTGACAAGTTTGAAAAAAGCTCCGCCTTCTTCAGTTCAACGTGTTTTTCAGGTCGTGTGACAGGTTTCATTCTGACATTTGTCCATATACGTCCATTTCAAAATTATGAAATAGTTCCATATTAGTGTGGAATGTTGGAGTGTGTGTGTGTGTGTGTGTGTGTGTGTGTGTGTGTGTGTGTGCGTGCGTGTGTGTGTGTGTGTGTGTGTGTGTGTGTGTGTGTGTGTGTGTGTGTGTGTGCACACCTTAGAGCTGAGTCAGTTCAACCTGTTTGTCTGCTTCAAACTCTCCTTCGTTGTCCTCGTCTCCGTTGTAGTCGTTTTTCTCCTCCAAAGCTTCGTCTGTGGAACACAAAGAATAAATAAATATAGTTTAAAAAGGTTCACACACTAAACAATAAAACTAAATATAAAATAACTGTGTACATCAATGCAAAATAAAAACCATACACCTAAGTAAGACTATGCATTTTTAAAAGAGATTTAAAAACAGGCAGAGATGAAATAATAATAATAATAATCATCATATATGTACAGCTACAGCGTAGCGTCCTAACGCTGGTCAGCTGATCTAAGCCCCCCAGCAGAGACATGGGGTGAAGAAGGTCTGCTTCATGTAATGATTTAAAAACAAATTAAAAGAGTTTAAAATGTGCTCTGGGCTTCTGTACCATCTACAGACCAGAGATATTATTTAATTCATTATTGTTATATTTCCTGTTTTTTGGAGCAGCTGTAACATCTAAATTTCCCCCATTAGGGGATCAATACGTTTGATCTTATCACATACAGTGTGTTACAGTAGTCCAGTCCAGAGGTAATAAAAACATGGATCACTGTCTCAAAATGTTGCTGAGTAAGCATAAGTTTGATTTTGGCTGGTTGCCATAAATAAAAAAAACTTGATTTGACAAAAGTTGATGTAATTATTAAAGATCATTTAGATTAAAACCAAGGTTTGTTTTCACGAGAACCAGTCAGCGTTAAAAGCAATAACTTCTCTTTTACTTTCATTAAAATGTTGAATATTCCTCAACTGATGATGTAAAAACCAAAGAGTTAAAATAAGGTTGTTCTGACTTGTCTTATAATGAGCAGGTCCATCACTAATATAAAATAAACCATATTTACTTCTGTATATTTTCTTCTACTCAGAAACGGACTATATTAAAGTATAGAATAATGCTAAATAGTTTATAAAGAACCAGCTGAGCCCATATGTTCAAACCAATTCATCAGATTTAAATAGTTTAGGGAAAGAAAAAAAAAATCAGGCTTTATATACGACAGGTTCAGATATGTCGTTTAAAATGCATAAATGTAATATACATAGTAAGTACTTTTAAAAATATATTTAACTTAGAAACTTCATTAAAAAAAAAACAAAGCGATCTTTTAAAACCATTTAAATCTAAATTAGAGGCGTTAAGACAGTTCTACAAATGTTATAATTTACTGACGTCAAACTGTTGAAATAACTCAACTATTAAACTATTATATATAAACTGTCTATTTATGAATGATATTGTGTTTGTGTTGTCATGGCAAATTTTATATTCATCATCATATCCTCAAATGTATGTTCATGTGTACAATTTGTCATGTTTTAATACATGACGACTCCATTAATCTTTACACTTTTGAACAGCTGAATCATGATTAAACAGTACAGATCGTATTATTCTCAGTGCAGCACAGTCTCTGCCAAGGCCAGAATCTCTGCAGACATACACTGACGTACACACTTATCAAGACAGATAAAGACTGGAGCCAAACCTTCTCATAACATCTTCATCATCCTCCAACATTTCCACTATGGGCATCTGACTCCCTCCCTTTTGTCTCTCACTGTTGGGACCTTTTCTTATCTGTATAAAAAGCTTAGGCTTTGAAACTGTTGGGGCGGGGCGCGGCACTTCCTTTGGACGTCCGCCTGGACGGACGCTAATTTTGTTTCACTTTGTTCCACTTTGTATTCTTTTATTTAGTTTAGAATAAAATCATTTTTTATTAAATCATCAATGCTTCTCCTGGATTCTATCATTCAACCAGAGCAATGAATCATGTCTCAAATGAGGTCAACCGTAAATTCTGCCGTAACAATTGGCGTCGACGAACTGAATCCATCTTCTGCTCTGTGGGGCGTCGATCGTGGACCAGCACTGGGTCGACACATTTGAAGCCCCGGGGCTGGCCCGCGGTGGTCCGCCCTCGGACAGAGACTGGAGCACGAACCATCGGTTGAACCTCAAACACCAATTCGGACTAAGGTAAAGCTGCCTTTATAAACATATATGTATAAATTTTCATTTACATATATATTTGCTCTGTGTTGATTTTTTTTGGAACCAGTCAAGCATTGTATTGATTTTCAGCTTTGAGCTTTGATTTTGATCCTCAGCTGTTCTGTGTTTTGACGCAGTGAATAGCCATGAGAAAGGCTCAAATGGTTGCTTTTTAATGCTGTAGGTTCTCTCTGGTTTTCTTCGGGCTCGGATATTTTGTTTAGGCATAAAATACGGCTGGTCATTATTTACTTTGGTTTTGTTCGGACACCCACAGACAGCCTGTGAGGTCCTGACCATAGATAGACGGGCAACAAGGTTTCCAAAACATCCCAGCGGTGCCATGATCTGAGTTCACCTCTGTACCGAAAGATTAAAACCCCAAATCTAACCTAAATTGTGTTTCTGTGAATCAAACAGATGAAGAATCCAATAAACAAATGCATACGCATATACAATCTTGGTATGATGTGAACTCAGATCATGATTCAGTGAGTTTTACTTCTTTTTTTTTGTAGTTGTTTGGCTTTAAGGCTCTCATTTTGGAGAGAGCCGGCTTTGGGTTTTTTTTGTTTTGTTGTTCTCTCGCAGTGAGCTGCTGTGTTTTTTTGTTTTTTTTTTCTCTCAGAACAGACGTGTGAACACACACACACACACACACACACACACACACACACACACACACACACCCACACACCCACACACACACGTACAGAGAGAGAGAAAGGGAGAGAGAGAGAGAGCACACACACAGGCACGCGCACGGGCGCACGCACACGCACAGGCACGCACACGCACAGAGAGCCACACCCAACAGAGAGAGAGAGAGAGGTGGCGCCCCTCACTGGCCAGTTTAGTGCACTACACACTTGTGACACAACATTGTGATTTCTCACTTCTCCCCTGCCGATAGAATAGTGCCATTACACACAGACACTATTTTTATTTTTATTTTAAATTTTATTTTGATTTCATGTTTGATGGGCAACACACACACACACACACAGATGAATACAGTATTTCATTTTATTTTATTTTAATATTACTGTTACCATCATTATCATTTTTTATTATTTAAATTGTTAGTTTCTGTTGGCTTTGTGGTTGTCCCCTGAAGAAACGACATCTTCAATGAAAGAATGAAATCACCTTCAACTCTTACGCTAATGGAATGTCAACATCATTCAAAGGACCAAGCATCAGAAGGAAATGGACAATCAAAGGTGTGTGACCTTTCAGGACTCAAGGACTCAACTCCCATTCAGCAAAGCAATGCTGAAATAACTCGCTCAGTCCCAAGTCAACTCTTCATCGTCTATGAATGGGCCGCATGCCAATGCTGGATTAACACATCCTGCCCCATCATCAAAGACTGAGAACCTGTGGGCGTCGGAGTGGTTGGACACTCCCCCACCAATGAGTTGCGAGTTAAATGCCACGACTACTGCCTGAATGATGGGCAGCAACTGCAGACTGGTCACACGTCTGCTGGAAATCTTCACCAAAAAGACACTGTTTCAAAAGCCACAAGGATACCAAGCAACAAGAAGTCCACCACAGCCTTTGGTGGTAGAGCTAAATCACTTTAGCCTTGAACTTTGGCATGGAGGGGGACAACTAGCAAATAGCCAACAAGCTTCTCCTTCGCACAATACTAACCCCTCTATCTTCTGACTGTGCACTAGATTATTTTGTTTTCATTTATTCTCTCACACGCAGACAGACCAGACATACAGTCACACACCCACATTCATAACTATGAGAAACACAGAACTTCACACAGAACCCTTCTGTTTGCCACATGAGATCAAGTGTGCCCATCATTTATCTTTGCTTTTATTCATTATGTTGCTCATTTATTACACTGCTTTGGCCTTTATGAGAAAACAACAAACAAAGGGGAAGAAAATGGTGTTACTGATAAGGTTGTTTTTGTTTGCTTTTCTTTCATTTATTTTCTTGATTGAGGGGAGGCCCCCCACAATGCAAGATATGGTTACATCCGCTGAAGACAGAGCCCTCTGTTGCCTCAGCTTTTGGAGCTGAAGTTTTAATTTTTTATTATTTTATTGGCCATGATTTTTTTGAGCTCACACGTTTTTCTCCTTTGTTATTTCTGAACGATTCTTCTTTTTCTCTTTTGTTTTTACTCAATTTCAGGAAAATTGAGACAGAGATTGAGGACTGCAGCCTCAACAAGTTTAAATTTTGACATTTTTTTGACCGATACCCTCGTAAACAATCTGTACCTTACCCTTTTTGAAGCTGCTTGCGACAGACAGCCTAGTTCAACATTCATTGTTTTCATTTTGCGCGCTCCCCCCTTAACCGCGTCGGACTGTCTGGCCGGCCCAAAGCCACTCGACAGCAGGGGGGGGGTACCAAATTTTTCCTGAGAAAAAATGTCCCATTAGTTGCTATGAGTACATAGGCAATTACTTTTCAAACAAGAAGTCCTGGTTTAATGTGCAGAAAAAGGATAGACCTTGCTAGGGAAAGCACTCTTAGGGGGATAGTGGTCCACCTGATTTGATACATGCTTGGTAACCGAAGACCGTTCTGAACAAATTTCTACGTTCCCTTAGAGTGAGGGTTATTAGAGGTTGCGTGCTCCGTTCAATCTTAAGAAGTGCCCAAAAGAAAGTCCTGACAGTCTGCGTTGGTTTATAATTCTCCTGCTAATTCGGAGGGTTTTTTTAATCTCCGGAGTAACGAGTGGTCGAGTTTGAAATTCTCCCTAGCTTTATATTTTAAATAAAGACACAGGTCGAGAGGTTACCCTTCCCCCATACTCCTCCCAACTTTATATTTTTCTTAAAGTCAGAAGTTGGAAGGTTCCCTGGAAATTCTCCCTACTTTATATTTTCATAAGGCCAGGTTGAGAGGGTCTCCGGCTAATTCAGATATTTGTTTTAAGTTTCTGGAATTTGCAGCTGTTGAGAGTTTCCCGCGGTTTGGTACCGCGGTTGAGTTTGGTTATTGAATGCACGCGTGCGATTTCTGCCTGATCAGCAGTTAAGTAGACTGTCAGTACTACGGGCGATACTCTAAGTGTAGACTCCGCAAAGGCGGAAGTAAAAAGGAGCGTACCTCTTAGTAATCAGACGATACCAGTAAAAAGCAATTAATTAACACTAAAAGGTTGCCAAGCATGAGGGGGCAATAAGAGCTCATTGACCCCGAGAGACGAGGTGGACTGGCTATCGCCATTGGTGGGTTAGATGAGACCTATATTCTACTTAGACACTATGCAGCGAAACCTTGTGAATGTATGGACGTGAAAATTGAGGCATGAACGTGTGCGGTGCATGAATGACTGAATGATGACACGTTACGTATGCCTGAGAGAACCGCGTTGTGAGTGCGAATGTGCCGTGGACGTGTCATTGAGTGATTGACCGATGAATGGCTGTTTGACTACACATGTTCCTCTGTTTCACCTTCCTTTCCTCCTGGGTTTTGATGCACTAGATCTTCTCCCTGTTTTTGCCAATTATGTAGTGGGGTGTTCAGAAAACACTGCTGCTTGTTAAAAGAACTATGGTTTTAGGCCTTGGGCCTTCTAAAAAGTTACCAGGATTTAAAGGTTTTTTTCTGGGTGTTTAAAAACACCAAACGACATTTTTTATATATGATACCACTTTCAGTGGAATGACTGGCTTTGACCTTGACTGACCTTACTGTTCATGTTCAGTGTCCATGTTTTTTGTTGTTATATGTGTATACTCGTTGTGGTGTGCACTTGTCTACGTCTTCGTCTTAGTTGTTGTTATTATGTAGCTTTTTCCAAAATACAGGTCGCTGTAAGGAGACGAATCAGATCCAACTAAAGAAAAGAGATATTTTAAATTATTCATTTAAGTCTTAATGGTTTCCTCTCTTTCTGTTTCTGAGTGTTTCCTAACAGAATGCCACCGCCTTCTCGACTCCGATCCTTCCTCTTCGCCGCCATGCCTGGTCACCGCTCTTATGATGAAGGATGAGAATTAAAGGGAAGTATTGTCCATAACTGTAACTGGGAAGCAAAGGGGAAATAGATTGAAATAGACACGTGACAATATGACATATTGTGGATGTTCTAACATAATATCTATTCCAGAGACTACAGAGACTTCCAATCCAACTGCAAAAGTGGGGACACATCTTCAAATTTCCAAAAGGAGCGTACAATTGACCCTGGCTTTGACCTTTATGGCTGAGGAGGAGGAGGTTGAGGAGGCTGGAAGGCACAAAGGCAGGCGGACACAAGAGAGAGGAAAACGGAGACAAATCCAAAATGACCAGATAAGTGATTTTCCAATGATATTTATCATATGGTTTTAAGAATCCAAATGTATTCTTATGTAAAAAAAAGGGAAGGGAGAGGGCCAAAGTCCCTCTGATTTTTGATTTATATTTTATCATAGGAAAATAATATACCTCAAAACCCTCCAACCATTTTCTTCTTGCTCCACCAGCACTTAGACCATAAAACACCTTCACTGGGTTTAGACATTTTTAAGGAAAAAATTAAGTGTTCTCAACATTGGGTTGGTGGCCCAATCTGGGTCGCCTGAGATTTAAAAAGGGTCCTCCTGAAATTCTTGATAATTGATTGATATAAGAGATAGTTTAAAGTTAAGTAACTTCCAAGCATTTAAGGAAGCTCTCCAAACCGTGCTAGGGCTCGTCACCCCTGCAAATGGGATAAATGCAGAGACCAAAAGACAATATGATTGTTCGACTCAACTTAACTTTAATTCTGTCTAACATTAAAGGGCCAATAATCTTGAGACACTTTTGCCATCAATTTACCTTCAAAATTAAGTAAATTACATCTCGGATAATAATTATGAGGGAAAAATAATGAAATAAATGAACTGACAAATTCAGCTCTATAAAATAATTAGGTTATTTTATTAGGTGTGGAGTGTTAACATTATTCAGAATAAATAAAGGATAGAATAAGATTTCTCCTTCACAAATAAGAAAAATAAAATAAACAATTTAAATAAATGAATAACATTATTTATTTATTTGGTTAAACTTATTTAGCTTTCTCACATCACCATGTCTCCCAATTGTATGTATTCATCTTGAAGACATGTAGTCACACTCCACACTTCTCCGTCTGACTTGCATGTCCTTCTCCATCCTCATAAAACAGTGGTTCTCAAATTGTTGCTTCTCACCAGGTATCAGCGTACCACTGGTAGTAGACGTACCACAGTTTGAGAAACACTGCAACTTCAGCTATGCTTCTCCTTTCTCCAGGAAAGGAAAATCGAATTAATACTTCCTGCTTTTCTTTCTGCCTCATGTTTTCCCACTCACGTGTGAATGGGCTACAGAAAACTAGCTAGCTAAAAGCTAACTAACCCACACCTAACCATTGTGTGATTCTTTTAGGATCTGAAAAGCTCTCAGATCCTGACCTCTGACCTGTCTCTGCCTTCCTGGAAGCTATAACTGAGCCATACTAACTATTCATTTAGTTAGTTAACTAAACCTAACACCCCTAAACTTTTATTCTATTCTATTCTATTTTATTTTATTTTATTTTATTTTATTTTATTTTATTTTATTTTATTTTATTTTATTTCTTTTTTTTTTTTTTTATTTTTTTTTTTTTTTTTTATTTTATTTTATTTTATTTTATTTTTTATTTTATTTTATTTTATTTTATTTTATTTTATTTTTTATTTTATTTTATTTTATTTTATTTTATTTTATTTTATTTTGGGTGAGTGTTTTTCCCCCCCACCCCCTTTTTTTTCTGTCCAGGTACCAGCTAAAAGCCTACCAGGTACCAGGTACCAGCTAAAGCCTCAGTAGTGGGATCGCGCATGTGTTCAGGTACCAGCCAATCCCAAGAGTTCTGTTTCGGTGTTTTTCCCCCTCTTCTGTTCAGGTACCTTCCGATCCCAAGAGAGGTTGCCAGGTGTGTGGAGACTACCCTTCCTCAGACAACAACCAATCATCTACAACGCCGACCGGAACGACCCACACGGCAGTGAAGGTCGCGGAGCAGGCAACATGGATCCAAGATGATTGCCGACACCAGCTGATGCTGAGACGGAGGCTGACCGAACAATGAAGGGGGAACCGACAAGGCCACTGAGACACACACACACAAGAAAACTCTCTAGAACAAGGGCCTAGCTTTGTTTATAAGCCACACCAAATGCTCATAGCTAGGTTGAGGGAGGACAAGCTCACACCTAGCTGCAGGAATACAGTCATAAACCCTTCTGCTACGATTGAGGAAAATACTCAAGGTTCTTCACTCATGATGCTATTGGTTACCCCAGTTACCACTGAACTCAGCCGATGAAGACGAGTGATGTCCTTGATGCAAATGATGATTTTTGCTTATCTAGATGCAATAAAGGATGATTTTTGATGATTCATGCCATTGATAATAATGATGAAGTTTTTTTTTAAGGTTTATTTCCACATTTTTCTTGATATGTCTATATCCGTGCCTCACAAAAGAAGAATATATCCAATGTATGACAATAACGATGTTAATGGTTAACCCTGACAGACAGCAAAGGTGGAATATAATAATTTTGTTTCTTGATTTGGTCGTTGAGGCGACCAAAAGTGGGGAATGTCATGGCAAATTTTATATTCATCATCATATCCTCAAATGTATGTTCATGTGTACAATTTGTCATGTTTTAATACATGACGACTCCATTAATCTTTACACTTTTGAACAGCTGAATCATGATTAAACAGTACAGATCGTATTATTCTCAGTGCAGCACAGTCTCTGCCAAGGCCAGAATCTCTGCAGACATACACTGACGTACACACTTATCAAGACAGATAAAGACTGGAGCCAAACCTTCTCATAACATCTTCATCATCCTCCAACATTTCCACTATGGGCATCTGACTCCCTCCCTTTTGTCTCTCACTGTTGGGACCTTTTCTTATCTGTATAAAAAGCTTAGGCTTTGAAACTGTTGGGGCGGGGCGCGGCACTTCCTTTGGACGTCCGCCTGGACGGACGCTAATTTTGTTTCACTTTGTTCCACTTTGTATTCTTTTATTTAGTTTAGAATAAAATCATTTTTTATTAAATCATCAATGCTTCTCCTGGATTCTATCATTCAACCAGAGCAATGAATCATGTCTCAAATGAGGTCAACCGTAAATTCTGCCGTAACAGTGTAAAACAAACTATTAACTGAAGGTTATATTATAATATAAGTAGTGCTTGAGTTGAATAAATACATTCCAGATACTTATTTAAAGTGTAGTCATTGAGGAACAGTTAGTAAAACTTTAAAAAGCTTAACTCAGGAACCTGCTTTTCTTATTTTGGGAATTTATCCCAAACATATGTGAACGGTTGCTTATTGACATTAATACACTACAACCCTAACGACTTCATCATAGGTTCATGACCCACTCCCTACCCGTGATCTCCTCCCGTTTGTTGTCCATGACATTTTCAATGAAGTCATAATTCTCCTGGAGGTTCACGTCATTCACGTCTCCTTTATGTTGTTGGTCCCTCAGCAGCTCCTCCATTCCAGGGTCTGTTGAAAAAACATGAGTTTTAACAAAGCAGAGCTAATGTTATTATTACTACTATTATTATAGACCAGGGGTCACCAACCTTTTTGAAACCAAGAGCTACTTCTTGGGTACTGATTGATGTGAAGGGCTACCAGTTTGATACACACTTAAATAATGATTAGGGAGATTTTTCAAAAGAGCGGGGGGGGGGGGGGGGGGGGGGGGGGTAGTTTGCTTTTTAAAGAGAAAATGAAATAATTCAATTTCACAGTGTTCTTTTATTTGAAAAACACATATAAAGTAAAGAACAAATTCCACAGTACCCGTGCAAATGGTAAATGGTGGTAGTAGTAGAATAAATAAAATAAATAACATAAAATTAAACAAAAAAGGCATACATTGCATAAATTATCCATCAATCTATGCAATGTATGCTTGAAATAAAAATAATCAACAAAAGGAAAATTAAACATAGCCTATACCGATTACACCTCTTCTTATGCAGTGTAATCGTCATTATTATTACAACAATATTATTATTACAATAATATAATTAATTAATTAATTAATTATATTATTGTCCAGCTGGAAACGACGCTCAGTGAAGGATGGTCCGCCCGGACAATGTCGGGCAGAAATCAGGAGAAAATCGGGAGGGTTGGCAAGTATGTATTAAACACAAAAAACACTTTACATTTTAAGTGTTTATATATATGTATTGTCATTTCTAAGTTACATGTAAGTGTGATTTAAACAAGAATAGCTAAATAAATAAATCTATATATATTGTGGCAGCCATGGAGGGGAAGCCGTCTGCAAAGGATTGTGGGAGTGCACAATGGTGTTCTGTTTTAGCACTTTAGAGTGGAATTGTGCACTTTGTTTAGCCATGTTCTGAAGTGGCTGTTAAATATAAGTTGTGTCTTCATGTTATGTAATGAAGAAGGTGTGTTGTGTTTGCACCGTGTGTCAGGTCTGTGTGCGCAGCAGTGACTCTGCACACTGTGCATGTATAGAAGCTTAATTAAAAATAGCACCACCTGCAGGTTTGGGTGTGTGTGAAAAGTAATCAGTAGTCAGTGTCTCGTGCCTCCGCATCGATCGCCACAATATAAAAGCTCAATGATAAGTGTTGCTATTTGAGCTGTTTTTAGAACAGGCCAGCGGGCGACTCATCTGGTCCTTACGGGCACCGCGTTGGTGAGTCAATCAATAAATATATAAAACACTTTACAAACTAATGTCTAATAGTTAAACTGGTCCTGGTCAGTGGACCAGATGTTTTGACCCAGTGATTCTGATTGGTTCGGTGTAGAACACTGAGCTACAGTTAACACAGAGCGGTGGTTCATGCTAAACATGCTAAGAGCGTGGTGGTTCATGCTAACAGTGCAATGGTTCATGCTAACATGCTAACAGCGCGGTGGGTCATGCTAAACATGCTAACAGCACGGTGGTTCATGCTAAACATGCTAACAGCGCAGTGGGTCATGCTAAACATGCTAACAGCGCGGTGGGTCATGCTAACAGCACAATGGTTCATGCTAACATGCTAACAGCGCGGTGGGTCATGCTAAACATGCTAACAGCACGGTGGTTCATGCTAAACATGCTAACAGCGTGGTGGTTCATGCTAAACATGCTAACAGCGTGGTGGTTCATGCTAACAGTGCAATAGTTCATGCTAACATGCTAACAGCGCGGTGGTTCATGCTAACATGCTAACAGCGCGGTGGTTCATGCTCAACATGCTAACAGCATGGTGGTTCATGCTCAACATGCTAACAGCATGGTGGTTCATGCTCAACATGCTAACAGCGTGGTGGTTCATGCTCAACATGCTAACAGCGTAGTGGTTCATGCTCAACATGCTAACAGCATGGTGGTTCATGCTAACAGCGCAATAGTTCATGCTAACATGCCAACAGCGCGGTGGTTCATGCTAACATGCTAACAGTGTCACCTTCTGCTGGAGCATCTACGTCCAGCTCTTTGTTCTCAGGCAGCTCATTCTCTAGTTTCTCTAACTCTACGTTCTCCTCATCGTGTGATTGGACGACTTTGTCCTGGTTGATCTCTGCATCTGAAGAATCCTTCACAGGTGTTTGTTCTACTGGAGAAAAACATGTTAATTAATACTTTAGTATTACATTGTACAAATAAATACTTTATTATATTATACATTAAATACTTTATTTACCTGTATCACCATTGATGTCATTTATCAGCTGTATGTCGTTAGACTTTAAATCTGTGTGAGCTGCTCCTTCTTCTTTCACACCGTCATGTGATGCATTCTCCTACAAAATAAATAAATATATTAATAAATATAAACTGTTTTATCAGGCCTGCAGATATCCAATATTTTACTGAGTATTGATTAAAAATATACTTCATAAAGCTAAATAGACACAGAAAGAGAACAATCACTTGATTCTACTACACGTTGATCTAAGACGTCAAATAATATTTAATGAAGCTTTGAGGCAAATACATTTTTTCAGTATTTCTATTTGAATTGTTTCATTTTGTTTGACAGAAAGTAGAGACAGAATGCGTGACTTTTATCTAACAACAGAAATAAATGAAATTTGAATAAAATCTGCATTAAAAACAAAGATTAATTGTGACTCATTTAAAGCAGAACTAAATAATAAATAGTCCTTCTGAAGGTATTAGTGTTTATGGGTGATTGGGGGGTTTCTGCCTCCCTCAGGGGTGTGAAGTGTTTACGACAGTGACATAACCAAAGGGACCTTTAGGGGGAGTTACTTAGTTCTGCTTTAAAATCAAAGATGGTCACCACCAACATTCAGTTCACAAATGAATCAATAATACTGATCAGATTGTGAATGACCCACCTTGATCCTCTGAACAAATCAACAGATCAATATCTTCTTCTGAAGGTAAACTTACTTGTGATTGGCCCACAGCAGTATTGATCGTCTGCATCTTCTTCTCCAGTTCCAGCTGAGTAGCAGCAACCTTCTCCTCACAATGCTGAGTCATTGTTTGGAGCTGGGCACGACACTCATCCCTGCATAATCAATACCATCACCATCAATAATCAAGTCAAGGCAAATGTATTTGTATAGAACATTTCACACACAAGACAACTCAATGTGCTTTACATGATCAAAAAGTGCAACAGACAACAGTTTAAAATGAATAAGAACAATTAAAATCATCAACAAACACATGACATCATCATCATGACCATAAATCTCTATCAATCATATACAGTAGAGACAAAAAGTTCCTTTAACTTTGATTTAAAAATGTTCACATGTGATGCTGACTTCAGCTCTGCTGCAGTTTGTTCCACTTCTTTGCAGCATAACAACTAAACACAGCATCACCATGGTTACTGTGAGCTCTGGGCTCCACTATCTGACCTGTGTCCATAGATCTCAGAGACCTGCTGGGTTCATACCTGACTAACATGTCAGTAACATTACCATCAATAATCAATAATATCACCATTGATAAAAGAGCTGCATCTAATGATTATTTCTGTAATCAACTAATCTATGAATCATTTTTTTGATGAGTCGAGAGTTTATCTTCATAAAGACCATCAGGATGTGACACAGTTACACGTTCTGTTAGATTAATAACTGATATTTTAACGTCTACCACAGCAGAAGGAACCACGTAAGTCACCATGAAAAATCATCCAATCACAAGCTCCACAAATATACACTGTTTATAAAGTGTTAAATAATGTAAAGTCTGTAATAAATGTGTTTAATAAGTCATTAGTGAATATCAGAGAACCACATGAGTGAGTATGAGAAATTATAATAAAATAAAATGTTAATGTCTAACTTAAAGACAAACAATGTGAAATTAACAGTAAATATACGTGTTGACTTGTATATAAACTGTAAATATATTAAATAAACACATGTGCTTCATAAACACATTTATGTTTTTATTTAGGTTGTTTTATAATTTAGGAATTAGAGCTGGACGATATATCGAGATTCGAGTTTTCTATTTTGGCGATATATAGAAAACTATAATATTTCATATATACAGTATATAATAGCTTATTATGTATTAAAATACTAGTTTTAGGAGTTGCTGCTGTTACTTCTCAGAACAACATGTAAAGCTCAGTTAGTTGATTAATAAGTATGTAACCCATGTTACTTGACCTACTTTTATTGTGAAAACGTTCCGCTGCATCACGGGGGTTCCGCCTCCAAAATGGGGTCATATTTGTTTTAACTTGCGGGCGATGGGCTACCTAACAGCAAGCATGCTAAACTCCTGTGGTACAAAAGTACCAAACTGAAGCGATGGATGGATGCTGAATAATCAATCGTTGATTCAACGGTGAGTGAATCGGTTTTTAACAGGATAATCTTTGGAGGAAGAGATCTCTGACTTTCCTGTTTGTTTGTAGCAGAGATGCTAAGCTCTACTTGGAAACCCGGCCACAATCCGGGACTCTTCACAATTCTTCTGATCAAAGTTGCATCAAGGTATTGAAAATTACTATTTATTTTTGAAAACTACTTATGCTGAAGTATAGTTTTGAATCCAGGGAACAATTGAATGTGTGAATAACGCTGTCATGTAATTATTACACTTATTTTGTCCTGGTTGTAATTATATTTGTGTGTTTTTTAAACCAACCTTGGTTTTAAATGGGCCCAGTTGTGAAAATGAATTGATGGTGATTAATATGAACATTGCAATGTCTTTATGAATCTATTTTTGTTTATTATAAGTGCACTTAAATTCAAGTGATTGTTAGTATGAAACATGTATTGATCATGTACTGATAGATTATAGGATTCCTCATTTTTGTCTTGACCTTCTTTAGGTTTATTTGCCTACAAACACCCCCTCCATGACTCAGCAGATGTGAACTTTTCAACCACGCCGTGGTAGGAACCAACCCTTTGTTTGTTCTGCTGAGTCATGGGACCTACTTAAAAAAAACAACTAAATCATCAAATAAACCTTGGACTCTTATGAACTGAAGATCCACAACTCACCACATGAACTGAGTTGTTTTTTCTTCTCATTGTGCAAATGTCTAATATATATATATATTTATTATTGAATATCTACATACATACATACATATATATATTTGTATAAAATATTTGAATTTCTAATATATACTGGTTTGCAAACAGTTACAAGTTACAAGTGTGTTCTAAACCAGACCTTCTCCATAACAAGCTACACTACAGAACTCACTCACACATGCTGTCCATTACAGGAGAAAAAGCCCAAAGTAGCACATATTGATCAGCTGTTTGTTAATAAATGAGCCTGTGTAGCATTTTTCATCATCAAAATTAACTCAGAATTGTTTTTCTGGTCAGACTTTATTTAATAAAATAATCTAGATTTATATAATTTATCACCATTTAGATAAAATATATAGAGATATGAGTTTTGGTTCATATCACCAGCCCTGGTAGGAATGTTCACAGTATTTAATGTTATTAAAGGTCGACCTACCAGATTATAATCACATCATTGTATTCAGTAAGTGTTTGATAAGTGGCTATTTTAGATTTATTCTACACTTATCTTAAAGTATAAGTGATAATGGAGCTTAGTTGGGGGGGGGGGGGAGAAAGTAGTGGGAGTTAAAGAATTTCCCTTATTTTCAAATCCAAAACTTGAAAGGTATGATCTATCCATCCATCCATCCATCCATCCATCCATCCATCTTCAGAGTCGCTTTGTGAGCACACATAAAAACACGTCACATTTCCTCACTCCCTTCCGTATTTCTCCCACATCATTCATTTACCAGGAAGTGGCCGCGCGCCAGTTTTTATCCTTTGTTATTGTTTACAAGATTAAATGATGCGTCAATGCTTTAGAATCTGCATCGATTCATTTGTTTAGTCGATGTTATCGATTATGTCAACTAATCGTTGCTAGGTATATTACCATATTCATGTGTTTTTGGTAGCGCGCCTGTCGGCTGCAGAGGCTAGTGTTAGCAACGGTTATAAAACAGGAGATAACTCAGTCACTTCTAATAATGTCTCAGTGAACCTACAGTGTAATTACTCTAAAATAGTATTCCACTGCCAGGTAATCTTAGATTTAGGTAAATCTAACCGTTATAATCCGGTAGATGCATTAACTCTGGACCTACTACGTAGCTTCAGATTGCTACGCCGGCTACACCCAGTGGCCTGTGGAGCAGCGGAGCCTCTTACCCACGGTGTCCACCAGCGGAGGAGACGTAAACGGTGTGATAGGAAGCAGAATGCCGAGCGGGGCTAGCAACCAAGCTAAGTCTAAGTATTTAGTTTTCCTCGTCGAACAGCATGAAACAGGAGGGGGCGGGGCCACTAGCATTGTTGTTCACAAAGGTTCTAACTGGATTAGAAGTGTTACCTGTTAATGAATGTACAACTATATTATATACATCTGTGTCTCAATGTTTATTATTTATTACAAGTGTAATTTAGTTTCTGAGAGAGACGTGATAAACTATTTTATTTATTGTTTTAGTTGTGTGTGGTTTTATATTTCAGATGTTTTTTTTCTTAACAGAGACAGTGTTTATTTTATTGTTTTTGTTTGTGATATTTATTGACATTCCAATTACAATAGTAATAAATACTAACGAGAAATACAAGTTGATTATATTAGTGATTAATTTAGTCTAAAAAAAATGTAGAAAATAATATCGTTTATCGGCAATAATTATTGGGACAATATATCGTCCAGCAAAATCTGTTATTGGCCCAGGCCTAATAACATCACCATCAACAATCAATAATCAGCGACTGAGCTCCTACCTGTCAGCTAAATATTTATTGATCCGATCATTGGCGTTTCCTTCACATTTCTTCACTTCATTACTGAGTTCTTCCAGACGATTATTGATCAGATTGAGCTGATCTGAAACACATTATTGATCAACAACACATGATAGATCACCTGATTATTGATCAACAACATCTTATAGATCACCTGATTATTGATCACATACCTCTGAGCTGCAGAATGCTTTGAGTACTGGAGGAAATGTTCTGCTGCAAGATAGCCTGCACGCACACGCACACACACACACACAATGAGGATCTCAGAACATGGTGGTGAGTGTCTAACCTTCTCATAAAATACTAATAAATAAAAGTTGTAAGCATGTAACCACACACACACGTCAGGAAGTGGTGCACTTTTTGGTATGAGTGATCTGTGTGCTCTTCTATATCTACCCTGTAAATTTCACAGCCCTCAATATAATAATTCAGCTGAAATAAATGTTTGTTTATTTATGTGTTATGATGTAATAAATCATGCCCACTTTGACCAATCACGTTTAACTTCAAGATACAGTCCCAGGAGCGACCCAAGGTCATACCCACCAAATTTGGTAAAAATCAGTCTTGCCATTTAAGAGATATACATTTCCCATATTTACAGCGCCCCCTAGTGGCGCACATTATTTAACTTTGGCGAATACCCTCACAGTCACATGCCAACCAAGGATCTCACATTTGGTGTTGTTAGCATTTATTTTGACCGAGATATGCACCAGTTTGCATTTTAATAGCTCCATAGAAATCTTTACTAGTTAATAATTTGTGTATATTTTGAGCGGAAAACTAATTATTTTATCAACTTTAAATCAGGTCCAACTGAAGACTCTACGTGACAAGTTTCACGCTGATAGGACAAAACCCAAGGAGGAGTTAGAAAAAGTAGGTTTTGCAGTTTTCTGCAATTTTGCGCCGACAAAACTCTTGGCGGAAAAGGGCGGGGCCAAGCCCAGGTGATTCAGTGCTATTCAGGGAATCCGTGGATTAATAGTTTTTGAATGTGCGACATACGGTGTGGGAGTTATAGGCCATAATGACCTTGGTTATAGTGCCACCTGCTGGTATATGTGAGTTTATGCATCCAAGGTACGCAGAGGAGTCTGAACCAACCCTCCAAAGGGCACCGCCTTCCCTTTCTTACCAGGGGAAAAATAAAAAATAAAAATCCAAGCGATTACAATAGGGTTCCAAGCAAAGGTACTAACCCTAATAATTAGGGATGTAACAATTAATCCTAAGGCAGTTAAAAATTGATTCATAGGTATCACGGTTGATATCGATTTTCTGAAAATTGAATCGCAGTACTTTTTTTAACTAGCAGAGGGCGCTATCCGGAAGTGTTGGCGGCGGGCGGAGTCTGCTAATACTTTCTTTCTGGCTGCCTTCTACTCTTAAATATGTTAATAAATGATTCTTTACCCCTTTAGCACCGAAAGAATATCTGTAATATTACATGAATATCTGTAAAAGTCACGTTTTTCTATTAGCTCTGTCTGCTAGCATAGCTTCTCTTCTTCACTGCTAGAATTTCTGCATGCCAACCGACCACTGGGTTACCAGCGCCCTCTGCTGGTCCAAACAAATATGACGTAAATCAGTGTAATCACATTTTTTTTTTTTAAAGTCCAATTGTTAAGGCACAAAATACATTTTCAGTTGCACTTTTAAAAAGAAAAAGAACTATTATGCAGTTTTGCATTGTTTATTATAGAACCAGAATTTAAATTAATAGGCTTCATTTTCATTTGTATTATCCCTTTATTTATTTCATTCAAGATTTATTTTTAGTTAAATTGCATTATTTTGAATAGTTTATCAAGGGATTCTTTTGACAATGAAAAATAAAAGGAAAATAATACAGTATTTTCTAGTTTTCTCCCAAAAAAAAAAATTTGTCTACAGTCCCATTTTATAAAATAAATTGTGAGAGAATCGTATCGTGAACCCAGTATCGTGAATCGAATCGTATCGGGAGTTGAGTGAATCGTTACATCCCTACTAATAATCATAACAATAATAATAATGGTGGTGTCTCACCTTCTCATAATAACAGTAATAATATAATAACAGTAATAACCATGATACGTGATAATACGTATAATAATAGTGTCCTACCTTCTCATAATAATAACAATAATAATCATAATAACAGTAATAATAATAATATTAATAATAATAATGGTTTCTGACCTTCTCATAATAATAACAGTAATAATAATCATAACGATAATTATAATAATAACAATAATAAGAAGAATGATGTCTCACCTTCTCATAATAATAATAATAACAGTAATAATAATAATAGTAAAAATAATCATACTAATAATAATCATAATACTTATAATAATAATAACAATAACAATAATAATGTCTCACCATCTCATAATAATAGCAGTAATAATAAAAACAGTAATATAAATAATCATAATAATAATGGTGTCTCACCATCTCATAATAACAGTAATAATAATAATAATAACAGTAATAATAATAATAGTAATAATAATCATAACAATAATAATAATAATAACAGTAATAATAATAATAGTAATAATAATCATAACAATAATTATAATAATAATAATGGTGTCTCACCCTCTCATAATAATAACAGTAATAACAATAATCATAATAGTGTCTCACCTTCTCATAATAATAATAATAACAGTAATAACAATAATCATAATAATAATGGTGTCTCACTTCTCATAATAATAACAGTAATAACAATAATCATAATAATAATAACAGTAATAATAATAATAATAATAACAGTAGTAATAATAATAATAGTAATAATAATTATAACAATAATTATAATAATAATAATGATGTCTCACCTTCTCATAATAATAATAATAACAGTAATAACAATAATCATAATAATAATGGTGTCTCACCTTCTCATAATAATAACAGTAATAATAATAACAGTAATAACAATAATCATAATAATAATGCTGTCTCACCTTCTCCTGGGTACAGAGAGCTTCAGCGTCCTCTTCGTGGGCTCTGTATGAATTCTGGATGAAGTTCATCTGTTGCAACTGTTTCTGGAGGTTTGTCTCTAACTGACTTTTCTTCAACTCTAATGCTTCTCGTTCTGCTACTCCATGTCTCACCTGGGCCTCCATGTGGTACAGCTTGGTCTGAGGACACGCCCACAATAACCCCTGTTAGTGTGCTTTAGGTAAAGGTTCAGATCAAAGAACAAGTGGAGCCTGAGCTTTGAAAACATGTTGAGAAAGAAAAGATGCAAATAATGGTAATTGTAATGTAATTACTTGTAGCTCCAGGCTGAGGGAGCTGGACACCCAGTAGTTGAAGCCCAGGACCAATGAGCATGCTCCAAGGGCAGCGATAAGCAGTGATGACGTCTTTCCTGCTCGTCTCCCATTGGTCAATCCAGCCATCATAATCAATTAACTGGAGACAAACCATCAAAACTATTGATAAATTACTTTTACAGTTTTTATTTATTAATGATGAGTTTGTAGAGTTTAGTGTTAAACACAGTGTTAAAGTTCACTACATGGTTAGCTTATCACAGCGCTAACACATTAGCATCAATATTCCTTTTATTGATTGATTTAAAGAAACAAACATTCGAAGTTGACAAATAAAGAAGTGACTCCACATTCTAATGAGTCACAGATAATGTTTAATGGAAAATGTTTTAAAAACAATGTTCCCATTATTATTATTATTATTATTATTATTATTATGTTTACCTCTGACCTCCATAGACAGTCCATGTTAGAGCCACGGACCACAGGTTTACAACCTTAACAATATTTAAAGCTACAGAATGCTATGACTGTGATGAAGATAATTCATATGATAAAGCCCACGAGCATGAAAACTGAGCCGGAACCAGCGTCACACAAACCGGAACCAGTTTAAACAAACAATATTACACTAATAATCGCCTCATCTTTGTGTTTACGAAGTACAAAATGACAAACATTCACAATAAACTTTCTCAATTTAAATCATTTAAAGTGCAGCTAAATGTTAGCTTCGTAAAAGCTAAACTCCACCGTTAGCACAGCAGCTAACTCAAGCTAAGGCAGTAGCTCACCGACAGAGTCCCAGAAAACAGCAGCAGCTTCTCCCGCAGAGTCACACACACACACACTAACACACTTTAACACACCCACAGTGACGTATAGAGACGGAGAGCCGGCTCAGTGAGTTAAAAGAGCCGGCTCAGTGAGTTAAAAGAGCCGGCTCAGTGAGTTAAAAGAGCCGGCTCAGTGAGTTAAAAGAGCCGCTCTGTAATGTTAGCACCGCCTGCTCACGTGCTCAGCACAGGGTGGTGCCTTCACGTGTCGCCCGGAAAAACGTGTTAGTGTAGAAGGAATGTCCTAAACAGTGTTTAACTGTCAAACAGGATTTATTTTAAAGACATCAAAGGTCACAAATGAGTCAGCACAAACCCTGAGAATATATTCTTCATATTAATGAAAATCATTATCATAAAATATGTGATTTTCCGAGTGTTCACATTGTTAACATTAATAAATAAATAAACACCATAGTAGTAGTAATAATAATAATAATAGCTTCCACTTTAATGCCTGCTGTACATAGACTTCTTGTATAATAGTAAAGGTACAAACCAATAGATACAGTTTGTCTGAACTGTTATTTCATTTATTTATTTTTTATTTTCAGAAACAAAAGTAATTATACTATTATTCTATGATCTGAAATAACAGGTTTAGAAAATAGAACTTTTTTCTTCACCTTGTCTACTATTGCTGTCAAATGTCAATAGCTTTACCATAGCTATGAATGTTTCATTATTGAAATGAAATAAATACATTTTAATTATAATCTTAACATATAAAACACAAAGTTAAAGAAGTTATTTCTTTTTTCCAGATAGAAATACAAATAGACTGGCTTTTTTAAAATATTATATTTTATTGAACATTTTAATATAACAATTAAGAGCAGTGTAACCAACAAATAGTATAACAATAAGACAGAACCACCATCTTGAAAAGAAAAGAAAAAAACAACTTACATATTACACTAGTCACATGTCAAATATCCTGGGTCCCCAGATAATTCAGTACCCGTTTAAACAATTTTGTAAATATACTTTCCTTTCCTTCATGCAAACTTTCCAAAACAATAGTATCAGTTAGTAATAATTTCTATAATGAGAGTTGAACACACGTCACCGACCCATTCAGTCATTATTATGGCCGTCTGTCCTAACATAAGTAAAAACTGCATAATGCTCCTTTGCAATTTGAAGTGATCAGGAATGGAGCCTGAAAGACAGAGTAGTAGGTTTGGTTGTAGTTGTTGATTAATTATTACAATAAGCTCTTTACAAATAATCTGCCAGAACTGCTGAATCTTGTCACATTCCCAGAGGCAGTGAATCCATGTCTCTACCTTACATTTAGGGCAAATACGCCTGCTGTGTATTTGCTGTACATATACAGGAGAAATAGACTGGCTTTTATTGAGCCAATAATCTGATTAGAAAACAGTTTTTTCTTTTGTTGAAATATGATCACTGAAATAAAACATTTTCAACACAAAATATATAAGCATTTGGAGCATGACATGTTATTATTGTTAATCAGACACACACACAGCTGCTGTGTATACTGTATATAACATCTCATCTGCTGAATGTAAAAACTATGGAGGAAAAGGATGTAAACACCATTAAAAAACAACATTAAATGTGAATATTTAAAACTAATTTATTTGAGACACTAAAAAGAATAATTACAACAAAACTTTCCTGAATTTGACTATATTTTGACCTTTTTGACGGAGCTTTTACAGAATGAAGCTTTACAGTATAATAATAGTAATAATAATTCATTTTATTTAAAAGCACCTTTCAAACCACCCAAGGACACTTTACAATAAAAACAATGCAATACATGTCAAAAGGACATAAATATCTGATTACTCATCCAGCCTCAGCTCATTTCGTCTTAAACTGAATTATATACGTTTGTTTTTTTAGACATTCTATTGTAGCTTCTTCTACATTCTTTGTGGGCGTGGCCAGCCTGACTTACTTGACAGGTAGGAGAGGACGTCACAGTGATGAGCTGATGTTGTGAGTAGAAACATATCAGGTAATATTATTATATGTTATTGAGAACATGACAACAGCGCCCCCATTAGGACATCTATTGTACAAAGAAACATGTCACAATGTCTAACAGCCCCATCACTAGAAATATTATTACTATTACAATCATTATCACTATCACTATTTCTATCACTATCACTATTACTATCACTATCACTATCACTATCACTATCACTATTACTATTACTATCACTATCACTATCACTATTACTATCACTATTACTATCACTATCACTATCACTATCACTATTTCTATCACTATCACTATCACTATCACTATCACTATTACTATCACTATTACTATCACTATTACTATTACTATTACTATTACTATTACTATTACTATCACTATCACTATTACTATTACTATCACTATCACTATCACTATTACTATCACTATCACTATTTCTATCACTATCACTATCACTATCACTATCACTATTACTATCACTATTACTATCACTATTACTATTACTATTACTATCACTATCACTATCACTATTACTATCACTATCACTATCACTATCACTATCACTATTACTATTACTATCACTATCACTATCACTATCACTATCACTATTTCTATCACTATCACTATCACTATCACTATCACTATTACTATTACTATCACTATCACTATCACTATCACTATTGCTATCACTATTACTATCACTATCACTATCACTATCACTATTTCTATCACTATCACTATCACTATCACTATCACTATCACTATTACTATCACTATTACTATCACTATTACTATCACTATTACTATTACTATTACTATTACTATCACTATCACTATTACTATTACTATCACTATCACTATCACTATTACTATTACTATCACTATTACTATTACTATTACTATCACTATTACTATCACTATTACTATCACTATCACTATCACTATCACTATTACTATTACTATCACTATTATTATTACTATTACTATCACTATTACTATCACTATTACTATCACTATCACTATCATTATCACTATTACTATCACTATTACTATCACTATTACTATCACTATTACTATTACTATTACTATCACTATTATTATTAAATCACTATTACTAGTATATCACTTTTATCCAAAGTGATGTCCAACACTATCAGTTAGCGTTAAAGGTGTGATTAGCAGGTTGGATTAGAACCAATGACCTGGTGATTCTAACCCTGCCTTATTAACTCTTTACTGCTGCTACTATTTCACATTTAACTAAAGAAATCCTTTGAACAAACAAACCAAGAAGAAAAAGCAGAAAAGAGATTTAAGCTGATCCAAGTTTAGCAAATTAAAACAGTTTATTCTGAACTTTAATGATGTGTTTCATACAGAGAGCAAATGCACATACAGTACTCTGTATATTTAATATATACTGTATATACTGTATATCCAGAGAACCCTGAGGAAAGTGAACACCCAGAAAGCAGCTGGACCTGACGACATACTGGGACGGGTGCTTAAGGAGTGTACTGACCAGCTGTCTGGAGTTCTCACAGACATCTTCAACACTTCTCTGACCCAGGCTGAGGTACCATCATGTTTAAAGAGCTACAACTATACCACCGCCCCGTAGCACTAACACCAATCATGATGAAGTGCTTTGAGAGGCTGGTAAAGGACCACATCGTCTCCAGACTTCCCCACCCACACTCGATCGTACCAGTTTGCTTATTGCCCTAACCACTCCAGAGAGGACGCCATCTCCAGAGCTTACAACATCTGGATGAAAAGGAGACACATGTGCAGATGTTGTTTCAACGCTTCAACTCAGCGTACAATCATCCCCCCTTGGATTCAGCACCCCTATGTAACTGGCTGCTTGGCTTCCTCACAGACAGACCGCAGTCTGTGCCGGTGGGCAACAGCACCTGAGGCAGTGTCATCTCTCTGAGCACTGGCTCTCCGCAGGGCGTCCTGTTATTCATAATGATGACTCAGGTCCACTATCAACCACATCGTGATGTTCCTCGGACAAAACAACAGTAGTTTGCCTCATCCGTGACTACAGAGAGGAGGTGAAACATTTGGTTGACTGGTGCAGTACCAACAACCCGGTTCTGATCGTCGACAAAACCACAGAGATCATTGTCGACTTCAAGAAGAGCCAGTCCAGCCACACACCACTCCTCAGTAATGACACAGCAGTGGAGAGAGTGCAGCACAAAGTTCCTGAGGGTGTAGATAACAGACATTCTGACCTGGTCCCTTCATACCAGACCTCTTGTAAAAAGAACTCAGCAGCACATGCACTTTTTGCGTCGGATGAAAATAGCACATCTTCCTCCTCCTGCTCTCACCACCTTCTACGGAGGGACTATAGTGAGTCTACTGACCAACTGCATCTCTGTCTGGTCTGGAGCCTGCAGTACCTCCTACTGGAAGTCTCTGCAGAGTCGTGAGGATGGCGGAAAAAATCTTCAGGACTTCACGCAAAAACCACTGTCTGACCAGGGCTCAGAAAATCAGTAGACTCCTCCCACTCCCACCATAGAATGTTTTCACTGTTGGACTCAGCAGAAGCAGAACCTCCAGGTTCTTTAACAGCTTCTTCCCTTAGGCCATAGAAATAATCCCTTCATTCCCCTGAAACCCCACAACAGATTACCTCACTGGACTGAAAAAATAAACAGTAAAACTTACATTAAAAAAACGTGCAATATATTTATCTCCAAAGTAATTTCACACATAGCTTTTCTTTTTATTTCTATTTATATCTGCACCTTATTTTGTAAATGCTTACTTACCTTATGTAAATATTTGCTGCTGTTTTGTATCCTGCACTACGAGCCATAGCAACAAAATCTTGTTCTTATCTACACTGTAATGTTCAAGTTGGCCTTTATCTTTTTTATTAACATTATTCACAGACATTTCCTCCCTCGTCTCATGGTTTGTGTGCAACAACATATGGAATATAAATAATAAATAATATAATGAAAGTATAGAAGAATAGTTTCCAGTCTTTGTTAAACAAAACAAATTCACTTTGCCAGTGTTATATTTGTTTATCTGTGGATGAAAGTATTCTGACATTCTGTAACAGTAAATTAATATAATACAAATGTGGTCAATTATTACGTGTTAACAGTCAAACATTACATTATTACGTGTTAACAGTCAAACATTACATTATTACGTGTTAACAGTCAAACATTACATTATTACGTGTTAACAGTCAAACATTACATTATTACGTGTTAACAGTCAAACATTACATTATTACGTGTTAACAGTCAAACATTACATTATTACGTGTTAACAGTCAACATTACATTATTACGTGTTAACAGTCAAACATTACATTATTACGTGTTAACAGTCAAACATTACATTATTACGTGTTAACAGTCAAACATTACATTATTACGTGTTAACAGTCAAACATTACATTATTACGTGTTAACAGTCAAACATTACATTATTACGTGTTAACAGTCAAACATTACATTATTACGTGTTAACAGTCAAACATTACATTATTACGTGTTAACAGTCAAACATTACATTATTACGTGTTAACAGTCAAACATTACATTATTACGTGTTAACAGTCAAACATTACATTATTACGTGTTAACAGTCAAACATTACATTATTACGTGTTAACAGTCAAACATTACATTATACATGTTAACAGTCAAACATTACATTATTACGTGTTAACAGTCAAACATTACATTATTACGTGTTAACAGTCAAACATTACATTATTACGTGTTAACAGTCAAACATTACATTATTACGTGTTAACAGTCAAACATTACATTATTACGTGTTAACAGTCAAACATTACATTATTACGTGTTAACAGTCAAACATTACATTATTACGTGTTAACAGTCAAACATTACATTATTACGTGTTAACAGTCAAACATTACATTATTACGTGTTAACAGTCAAACATTACATTATTACGTGTTAACAGTCAAACATTACATTATTACGTGTTAACAGTCAAACATTACATTATTACGTGTTAACAGTCAAACATTACATTATTACGTGTTAACAGTCAAACATTACATTATTACGTGTTAACAGTCAAACATTACATTATTACGTGTTAACAGTCAAACATTACATTATTACGTGTTAACAGTCAAACATTACATTATTACGTGTTAACAGTCAAACATTACATTATTACGTGTTAACAGTCAAACATTACATTATTACGTGTTAACAGTCAAACATTACATTATTACGTGTTAACAGTCAAACATTACATTATTACGTGTTAACAGTCAAACATTACATTATTACGTGTTAACAGTCAAACATTACATTATTACATGTTAACAGTCAAACATTACATTATTACGTGTTAACAGTCAAACATTACATTATTACGTGTTAACAGTCAAACATTACATTATTACATGTTAACAGTCAAACATTACATTATTACGTGTTAACAGTCAAACATTACATTATTACGTGTTAACAGTCAAACATTACATTATTACGTGTTAACAGTCAAACATTACATTATTACGTGTTAACAGTCAAACATTACATTATTACGTGTTAACAGTCAAACATCCACACACACAGATCATCTAGATACTGAGGACTCAACACATTAAAACAAACCTCTCTGTGTTCCAACATAAGGTCCATGTGACCCAGCAGGTCCAGATACAGATGTTCTACAAGGTTCCAACAGAAGCCCCAGTTCTCATCATCAGGTCTAAACTGGCCCAGGGCCTCCATCCACAGAGAGCCCATGATGTCCAGGGACCCTGGCCAGTCCTCCACCATGTTCTCCATCAGGTCCATGTTCTCCTTCAATGTGCTTCTAGTGTTTCTTGCAATGAAGGTAAATGTTCTTCTGTTCAGAATACAGATAGTTATGGTTAGTATAGACCCATAGACTATAGATATATAGACTATAGACTGCTTCTAGTGTTACTCACAATGACGGTAAATGTTCTCCTGTCTAGGTTCGGGTTAGTATTAAAGGAGTCAACAGACCTATATATTATAGACATATAGACCTACAGATTATAGACATATAGACCTATAGACTATAGAGAAACAGACTATAGACATACAGACCTATACACGTACATAGCAACAGTCAGAGCAGATCAAACCTGTGGGGGAGCTTAGAGTGTACAACCATCTGTCTCTCTCTCTCTCTCTCTCTCTCTCTGTGTTTGTTGTTTTTTTCTTATAAGCTGATTCTCACTGTGAGGTGGACGTGCACATGTTCCTACTTTATCTTGTTTTCTAAAGCACAGAATCAAAGACATTCCTCCTTTTTAAATAACGCAACAGCAGCTTTGTTTCCAGGCCAATAACCTAATCATATAATAAAATTATTAATATAATCAATAATCTACAAGTAATCTAATAACATAATAATAATATAATATCTATCCATCTTCTTCAACTTATCCGTTGCCGAGTCGAGGGGGCAGCATCCCTTGCAGGGAAGCCCATCTTCCCACTCCCCGGCCACTTCCGTCTTCCTCGAAGGTCTCCTTCCGGAGGGACGTGCCCTGAACCCCTCACTAGGGAGGCCGCACCAATCCGCCTATCAATCTCTCACTCCGTCCTTCACTTGTGAACAAAACCCAGAGGTACTTGAACTCATCCACTTGAGGCAGGATCTCATCCCCAACCCGGAGAAGGCATTCCACCTTTTTCAGGTTGAGAACCATGGACTCGGATTTGGAGGTGCTGATTTTCATCCTGGCCACTTCACACTCGGCTGCGAACCGATCCAGTGAGAGTTGAAGGTCACGGCTTGATGGAGCCAACAAGACCACATCATCTGCAAAAAGCAGCGATGCAATCCTGAGGCCCCCAAACTGGACGCCCTAAACGCCCTGACTGCGCCTAGAAATTCTCTCCATAAAAGTTGTGAACAGAAGCGGTGACAAAGGGCAGCTCTGGCAGAGTCCAACCCTCACTGGAAACGAGTTTGACTTATTGCCGGCAATGCAGACCAAGCTTTGACTCCGGTCGTACAGGGAACAGACAGATCTTAAACCCTCCAAGTCACAAAACACTAATGAATTGGTTGGGCAAACTCCCATGCACCCTGCTGAGGGTGTAGAGCTGTTCCACATTCCTCCTCCTGGATCCGAGGTTCGACTATCCAGCGGACCCTTTTCTCCAGTACCCTGAATAGACCTTACCAGGGAGGCTGAGGAGTGTGATCCCTCTAAAGTTGGAGCACACCCTCCGATCCCCCTTCTTAAAAAGAGGGACCACCACCCCAATCTGCCAATCCAGGGGCACTTCCCCCGATGTCCACGGGATGCTGCAGAGTCGTGTCAGCTATGACAACCCTACAACATCCAGGTCCCTGAGGAACTTCGAGCGGATCTCATTCACCCTGCCACTGAGGAGCTTTTTAACCACCTCGGCGACCTTGGCTTCAGAGATAGAAGAGTCCACTCCCAAGCTCTCAGGCCCTGCTTCCTCATCAAAAGGTGTGTTGATGGGATTGAGGAGGTCTTCAAAGTATTCCTTCCACCAATCAACAATGTCTCGAGTCGAGGTCAGCAGCGCACCATCCGCACCATACACAATGTTGACAGTGCACCGCTCCCCCTCCTGAGACACTGGATGTTGGTCCAGAACCTCTTCAAATTCATCCGGAAGTCATTCTCCATGGCCTCATCAAACTCCTCCCCTGTCCGGGTTTTTGCCTCTTTAACTGCTTAGCCTATCGGTACCTGTCTGCTGCCTCCGGAGTCCCACAGGCCAAAAAGGCCTGATAGGACTCCTTTTTCAGCTTGACGGCATCCCTCATCCCCGATGTCCCCCGATGAGCCCAGATCACCAAGAGAGTTTTTAATCAGAGGATCTTTTTATCAGGAGAGATGATCAGAGTTTATGTTTTATTAGAATTTATCTGAAGATCATTTTATCACAACCAGTTTTTGATACAGGATATACAGTCTAAGATCTCTGATAAAAAGTGAAACGCTGAGTCATTAAAGGAGCAGTACAACTGGATATCATCATAAAAATAATAAGATATATTTTTAAAACCATGGATCAACGACCAAGAGGCATCAGATACAATAAAAACTAAACAGGAACCAGAACAGAGCCCTGGGCTACTCCACATGACAGGTTGGACATATTAGACATTACATCATTAATAGTAACATTAAAGGTTCTTCTATTAATATAAGAGGTAAACCATTGGAGAACAGTACCAGAAAACCATCTCAGATGTAAGTGGATCAACCAGTATACTATGATCTACTGTATCAAAGGCAGCATCAGATCAAGTCAAACTAAAACTGTGTAACGACCAGAGTCAGTGACATCATCACGTCACTAGAAACTTTCAGAAGATCAGTTTCAATGGATTGATCTAAAACCAGATTAATATTTATCATAAATATCATGCTGTTCCATGTATGAGGTTAGCTGCTTAGCAACCACTTAAAGAATGGGGTTTATTATCACATGTTTAAAGAAGCTGGAGACAGAGCCAGATAAAAGTGAGAGGTTTATCATATTTACCACCCAAAGACCAACAACATCAAAAACATTTAAAAGCAGAGAAGTAGGAACAATGTCTCCAGAGCTCGATGAGGGTTTGATCTTTCTACTAAAACCTGAACATCCTGTAGGCTGACAGGAGTGAAGGAGGACCATGAGCTCACAGGGGCTGATGCAGTGCACAAGCTAACCAAGGGAGGAGTGATGCTAGCCCTGATGTCTTGTACTTTGTTTACAAAAAGTTTCAAAAATAGTTACAGTCCTCCTGTGTGTGTACAGGCACATGGGACGGTGAGGGTGCAACAAGATTTTCAATAGTATTGAACAAGATCTTGGGGTTTCTCTTATTTTGCAAAACAAGATTAGTGAAATAAGCAGAGCGGGCATGCTTTATTAATTCATTTAGCTCCATTATCTTTTCTTTTAAATGGAGTCTGTGCACCTCTACTTTAGTGGTTTTCCACAACTGTTCCACTTTCCAGCAGCTTCTCCTAAAGCTAAAAATAGCTTAATTCATCCACGGACAAGGTTTCTTATTAGAGCCTGGAGTATTTCTAGATGGTGCTACTGTGTCCAAAACAGTCAAACAATGGCTATTAAAGTTTGTCATAAAAGTGTCAACATCATCACTACTAACAAATGCAGTTGGGTCAAAAGACGCAGAAAATCCACTGATTGCTGCTTCATTAAGAATGCGTCTCCGCTTTTTCACAGTGGAAGTAGTCTGTACCAGTGTGATTGACAGATTAAATATGATACAGCAATGATTGCTTATTTGTAAGTCTTCAATACCTAGATGGTCAATCATTAAACCAAAAGAAAAGACCAAATCTAAAGTATGACCTTTAGTGTGTGTTGGACCTGACACATGTTGTACAAAGTGAAAAGAGTCCATTAGCGACATCAGCTCAGCTGCCATAGGACAGGAGGAATTATCAACATGTAGATTAAAATCACCAAGGATTAATACACAGTTTAACAATAGATGACATAAACTCAGAGAATTCATCTAGGAATAAACGAGCAGGACCAGGAGGTCAGTAGATTAAAACACAGTAAAAAGAGTGTTCATTTCCAACCTTACACATCTGGAGCTCAAAGAAGTTAAACGTGTTTATGTCCAACAGTCTGCAGCTGAAAGCGTCCTGGTATACGAGCGCTAATCCTCCTCCACTTCGCGTGAACCGTGGAGTTCCAAATACAGAGCAGTCTGAAGGACACAGCTCATTAAGATGAACGTACTTATCCTCCCGTTGCCATGTTTCTGTAAGGTACATCAGATCTAACCTGCCGGACATAAAAAGGACCTTAAGGAGGTGAGATTTGATGGCTAGTAAAGGCTAGTGGAGAGCATCGGCGCAGCGGACGAAGCCACCCATGATCTACACCGCCGTGCCGGGGAAGGCATCTGTGGAGCAGCGCTTCAAGCGGCAGGTGACGCAAGTCAGAGACCATCCCAGGGGGAAATTGCTGAATAAGTGTATAATTAAGTAAAAGACTGCTAAAAATAAGGATTAGATACACAGTAGTAAAAATAAAGTAAGATAATAATAATAATAATATACAACTTTGTTTTAGATATTTACAACAATCGAGCTGTGAGGTTACAATGATGAATTATACAGTTTGATCTCCACAGACAGGAATGATTTCCTATGGCGTTCTGTGGAGCACCATGGTTGGATCATCCTGGTGCTAAAGGTTCTAAAGGAGTGGGTGGGACTCATTGACCAAGGTGGCCTTCACCTTGGACAGGCTCCTCCTCTCTGTCACCACTGTCAGAGAGTCCAGTTTAATCCACAACGTCATGACCTTGTGGATGAGTCTGTTGGCGTCTGTGACCCTCAGTCTGTTCCCCCAGCAAACAACAGCGTAGAGGATCGCACTCACCACCACTGACTCATAAAACATCCTCAGCATTTTTCTGCAGATTTTGAAGGACCTTAGTCGTCTCAGACAATAGAGGCGGCTTTGGTCCTTCCTGTAGAGGGAGTCAGTGTTCCTCCCCCAGTCCTTTTTATTATCAATCACCACTCCCAGGTATTTGTTCTCCTCCACAATGTCCACACTGACCTCCTAGATGGAGACAGGTCTGACTGGTCTCCTGGTTCTCCTCAGGTCCACAATCAGCTCCTTGGTCTTTGTCACATTGAGCTGTAGATGGTTCAGCTCACTCCATGTGACAAAGCTGTCCACAGCAGCCCTGTAGTCCACCTCGTCCTCCTCCCTGATACATCCAACCACTGCAGAGTCATCAGAGAACTTCTGGAGATGACAGGTGTCAGTGCAGTAGCTGAAGTCCATGGTGTAGGTGGTGAAGAGGAAGGAGAGAGTACAGTCCCTTGAGGGGCCACACCCCGGTGTTGCTGACCACTTTGTCAGACACACAGTGTCTCAGACGTACATACTGTGGTCTGCCAGTTAAGTAGTCCACAATCCAGGACACAATGGAGGAGTCCACCTGCATCTCTGACAGCTTCTCACCCAGTAGAACCAGACGTATGGTGTTAAAGAACATGACTCTCACAGTGCTCACCACCACGTCCAGGTGAGAGGAGACATGGTTGAACAGGAAAGTGATGGTGTCCTCAACTCCAACCTTGGGCTGGTAGGCAAACTGTAGTAGGTCCAGGTGTGGTCTGATAGATGGTTGGAGCTACACCAGGATAAGTCTCTCCAGGGTCTTCATGATGTGGGATGGTCAATGCAACCAGTCTGTAATTCTTGGAGCTGCTGGGACGTGATGTCTTTGGAACAGGAACCAGACAGGAGGTCTTCCACAGCACACGGACCCTCTGCAGACCCACGCTCATGGTGAAGATGTGCTGGAATATTCCACAGAGCTGTGAAGCACAAGCCTTCAGTACTCTGGCTCTGACTCCATCAGGTCCTGCAGCTTTTCCAGCGTGAAGTTTCAGAATACCAGTAACTGTAATATAAAACATTAATAATAAAAAAACACGAATACAGTAATATTGAATATATTGATAATTATAAGAATAGCAATAACAATAATACAGTAATAATACATTTATACAATAATAATAATTGTCAAATGCAATGTATAGCCTTAAGCAATGTTAGACACCTCTCAGAATTGCCTTACTTTGAGGCTGATGTCCTGGATAAGTATAGACAACCAAGGGAAAAGCGTTGTGAGAGATGCAGGAATGATGTTGGTGAGATCATAGAACATGTCGGCATCAGAATCAGAATCAGAATGTTTTATTGCCATTGTTGATGAACAGAATTCACAACTAGGAATTTGCTTTGGCTTACAGGTGCTTAAAAAAGGTGCAATAGCAAACAATGGAATAGAATAGATTAAATTAAAATAAAATAAGAGCAAGGCATGCAATAATACGTTCTTGATAATAATATATATACATAATAAATATAATATAATATTATATACAATAAACATGTTGTCAGCGCAGGTTATTAAGAACATGATTTATAAAGTGACCCAGATTATAGCAGATTATGAAGTGTCAAGTTTGTAGAGAATGTAAAAGTGACCGTGTTACATGGTTACATAGTGTTCATAAGTCCAACAGCAGAGGGGAAGACTAACCCTAACCCTGTATGGTGTCAGGTTCTGGTCCGGATGGACTGTAACCTCCTGCCCGAGGGGAGGGATTTGAATAGCCCTTGTGCAGGGTGAGTCGGCTGTGATCCGACCTTCACGCCCCCAGGTTCTGGCGACGTACAGGTCCTGGAGCAATCTAAGGCTGCGGCTGATCACCTTCTCTGCAGAGCGCACAATACGCTGTAGTCCCTGTTTGTCCCTGACAGTGGCCCCAGCATACCACACGGTGATGGAGGAGGTGAGGATGGACACGATGATGGCCGTGTAGAACTGGTATTAGGTATTGAAGACTTACAAATAAGCAATCCCTGCTGTATCATATTTAATCTGTCAATCACACTAGCACGGACTACTTCCACTGTGAAAAAGCGGAGACGCATTCTTAATGAAGCAGCAATCAGTGGATTTTCTGCGTCTTTTGACCCAACTGCATTTGTTAGTAGTGATGATGTTGACACTTTTATGACAAACTTTAATAGCCATTGTTTGACTGTTTTGGACACAGTAGCACCAGCTAGAAATACTCCAGGCTCTAATAAGAAACCTTGTCCGTGGATGAATTAAGCTATTTTTAGCTTTAGGAGAAGCTGCTGGAAAGTGGAACAGTTGTGGAAAACCACTAAACCACTAGGGGCGACCGTGGCTCAGGTGGTAGTGGGTCGTCTTCTGATCGAGAGGTTGGGGGTTCGATCCCAGTACCTGACTATGTGTCGAAGTGTCCTTGGGCAAGACACTGAACCCTAAGTTGCTCCCTGTGGTCGACTAGTGCCTTGCATGTCAGTCCTGTCCCACTGGTGTGTGAATGTGAGAGTGATTGTGTGAATGAGCTGATATGTAAAGAGCTTTGAGACTGTTTCAGTGGTGATAAAGATCTATATAAATCATGTTCATTTACCATTTAAACTAGAGGTGCACAGACTCCATTTAAAAGAAAAGATAATGGAGCTAAATGAATTAATAAAGCATGCCCGCTCTGCTTATTTCACTAATCTTGTTTTGCAAAATAAGAGAAACCCCAAGATCTTGTTCAATACTATTGAAGATCTTGTTGCATCCTCACCGTCCCATGTGTCTGTACACACACAGGAGGACTGTAACCATTTTTAAATTTCTTTGTAAATAAAGTACAAGACATCAGGACTAGCATCTGTGACAAAGTGGATGAAGGGATTCACACCATTGTGTGAATCCCCCCCCATTGGTGGGGGGGGGGAGGTCATGCTGCTACAAACATGTGTCTGCCAAGTAAAGCTGATTGTGCTATGGACATGTCATTTTGGAGAACACGTGTTGCTTTTAAAGAAACACTGTAAATAAAAGCACTAAAAAGGCAAAGAGGATCTGATGTTGTTTCCCTATCACCGTCCTTGACACTTTGGCCAGACTATTCTACAGCATCACTCCTCCCTTGGTTAGCTTGTGCAGTGCATCAGCCCCTGTGAGCTCATGGTCCTCCTTCACTCCTGTCAGCCTACAGGATGTTCAGGTTTTAGTAGAAAGATCAAACCCTCATCGAGCTCTGGAGACATTGTTCCTACTTCTCTGCTTTTAAATGTTTTTGATGTTGTTGGTCCTTGGGTGGTAAATATGATAAACCTCTCACTTTTATCTGGCTCTGTCTCCAGCTTCTTTAAACATGTGATAATAAACCCCATTCTTAAAAAACCCAATCTTGATCCGGGGGAGCCTATAAACTACTGACCCATATCTAAGCTTCCCTTCATGTCTAAAATCATAGAGAAAATGGTTGCTAAGCAGCTAACCTCATACATGGAACAGGATGATATTTATGATAAATATTAATCTGGTTTTAGATCAATCCACTGAAACTGATCTTCTGAAAGTTTCTAGTGACGTGATGATGTCACTGACTCTGGTCGTTACACAGTTTTAGTTTGACTTGATCTGATGCTGCCTTTGATACAGTAGATCATAGTATACTGGTTGATCCACTTACATCTGAGATGGTTTTCTGATACTGTTCTCCAATGGTTTACATCTTATATTAATATAAGAACCTTTAATGTTACTATTAATGATGTAATGTCCAATATGTCCAACCTGTCATGTGGAGTAGCCCAGGGCTCTGTTCTGGTTCCTGTTTAGTTTTTATTGTATCTGATGCCTCTTGGTCGTTGATCCATGGTTTTAAAAATGTTTCTAATCATTTTTATGATGATATAAAGTTGTACTGTTCCTTTAATGACTCAGCGTTTCACTTTTTATCAGAGATCTTAGATTGTATATCCTGTATCAAAAACTGGTTGTCATCAAATGATCTCCAGATAAATTCTAATAAAACATAAACTCTGATCATTGATCCTGATAAAAACATCCTCTAATTAAAAACTCTCTTGGTGATCTGGGCTCATCTGTTAAAACCTTGTGTTTGATCAGTTCATGTCTTTGGAGGGTCACTGTCATCTACTGACTAAAAACTGTTTTTATCATCTAACAAATATCTCTAAAGTCAGACATTTATTATTAAAATCAGATCTAGAACTGGTCATACACACATTTATATCATGTCGTATTGACTACTGTAATTGTGTTTTTACATGTTTTAATAAGTCGACCCTAAACAGACTCCAGATCGTACAGAAGCTGCTGTCAGACTTTTAACTGGTGCTTCTAGAACATCCCACATCACCACCATTCTAGCTACTCTGCACTGGTTCTAGTTAAGTTTAGAATAAACTATAAATATTAGTTCTGACTTTCTGAGCATTACATGGTCAGACCCCTCAATATATCTCAGACTTGTTGTACCCCTACACTTCAGGGTGATGCCTTCAGTCTTCAGACCAGGGTCTCCTAAAGACCCTAAAACTAAATGTAAAACCAGAGGAGACCTGGTGTTCCAGACTCTGGAATAACCTGCACCAGTCTCTCAGGGAGCTCAACTGTGTGGTCACTTTTAAAAACTGCTGAAGACTTTACTTTACAGTAAAGCTTTTAGTTACTGGATTATAATTTTTATTCATCCTTTAATGTTGCTGTTCTTATGATATTTATGCACTCTTGTTTTATTATTCTATTGTGTTGCACTTGTACTTTTACCACAACTCTGTACAGCACTTTGTGATTTTATCTGTAAAAAGCATTTTATAAATAAACTACTTACTTATTCATCTGTCTGTTATCATTGTTCTGGTTAGTGGTTTCATGATTCTTGTGCACCCTTCTCAATAACCATGTTACCAGTCAAACAACTTCCACTATGCAGGGAAAGGCCGACCAGCGTTAGTGTTTGTTTGTGAGCAGCTACTGTAACTCATCATCATTTTAACAGCAGCATTTCCAGGTTTCAGAAAACCAGAGGGACTAAACCAAGTCAAGTTATGGATTTTTAAAAGCTTGGAGGTGAATGAATTAACATTAATTTATTATGGATGCTTGGATTATTCATGTTTTGTATGTTTATGATAATTTATTTTGTTATAGAGTCAATTGATTTTAGATTGTACATTTTTAGCTGCATTATATTCATACTTTAATTGTTTCATCAGCATCGTTCCACAAAACCACCCCACAAATAGAAATACACATACTTTTTAGATTAGTCTGAGCATACTGGTGTTATAATATAATAACATAATCCCCCTGTCTGTCTGTAAATACTATTTCTATGTTTAAATATATATATATATATATATATATATATATATATCTGGTTAACCCAAGTCTTCATGTGGTGAATGAGGAACTCGTAGATCTCAGTAAAATGACCTCCTCCGGTCCCATCATCTCAGTACTCGAGTATTACTAAATCTTGTTGTTTGAAGTGAGTAAAATTCGATCCTGGGAAACTGTGCAACACAAAGATACTGGTGAACAATGGGAGCCCAGTTCTGTGTCCCCTGAGAGCCACATTAGCTGCTTTAGCGCCTTTGGGATGAGGCCACGCCCACATTAAGGCTGAGAGTTTGGATAATGGACCAAAGAGGAAATGTGTTACCAACACATTCTGACAATGTTTTATTAATCTGAGGCTTTCAAACTTTTTAAAAACATTTGAACATGTTTTTATTCTAAGTGAATTATTCTATAAATATAGAATATAGTGAGTCCACAGCAGTAATAAAGTCAAACACTGTAATGATGCAGTTTTATGTGTTTATTTCCACGTGTTTCTGCTGTAATAAAGCAAAGTTTTTATGCTCATGTCATGATACACGTTTATTTACAATCAATAATGATTTGATTCAATGGAATAAAGACAGAATTTAATAAAATAGTCACTTTAGAGTCGGATGTGATGTTACCAATCATATTATAGAGTATTGAACGTGTTTCCTCCTGGTCATATATAAATATATATATATATATATATATATATATATATATATACATATACTGTATATTTAGGCTGAAGATGAAACATGACGACAGAATCAACCAGTAATATTCATCATGGTGTGAAAAACTCAAATACAACTTTCACCTGTTTTTAAAATTTCTTTACTTTTTAGCTTCTGTCTTTAGTTTATAAAACTTAAAACACAAACACTGAAGTGGGTCAATCAACCCTGAGTATGTTAACCTGGATTACTTACGTGCACAAGCGCAATAAAAAGCCATCAGTTGAACAGAGATACCATGGCAACCATCCGGAAGAGAGTGATTTATTCACCCCGATGTGTGAAATAAGCAGGTGTTTATAGGGAATATGAGCCTTTTATGAAGGTGTTCATAGTCGCTTAAATCGCCTGTGATTAGTTGCGCTTATTGGTCACGTCATCGCTCCAGTGACGTGACGACTGGGGAATAATATGAATAATATGTGCGGGGGCACATATTACTTATGTGCAGGGCTGCTGCACTGAGAGGGCGGATCACTTTTTCTACAGCCGTACATTTACAGCACTTATCATAGACAGCTCCACCTGTACTTACGGTTTAAATGATCAACTTAGAGAGTTACTAAAGTATGAGTTCACTCAAAATATAATTAGAATTTAAAAGGTCTATTTAAGAAGTTTTCCACTTTCATTTGGCCCCAGTAAGTTGGGGAAGTGTACAGCCCTCCCACTGCAGCAGCTATAGAGACAGTGGCTGCCCCTTGATGTCGCATCATTTATATTGATTTTTAATGTTAAAAAAGACGTGACAATAAAGATGACTCAGTTTAGATGCGAACCCCCAGACCCACGCTCCCAAGCATGCTTCTTTACCCATTGCTCCACCATAATTTTCAAGCTGTAAGATCAACTCTACGGTTGATAACTAAATATCCAGCCTTAATACCATATGAAATAAGCTTTAAATGTGTTTTCATTTAAATTGACAGATATATATATATATGTGTGTGTGCTGGTCATATAATTAGAATATCGTGAAAGTAATTCCATTCAAAAAGTGAAACTTGTATAATGTATACATTAGACTGACATAGTGTTTAATTATTCTAATGTTAATGATTATAACTGACAACTAATGAAAACCCTAAATTAAGTATCTCAGAAAATTAGAATATTATGGAGAGGTTGAATATTAAAGACACCTGGTGTTCTACAAAGACCTTTAGATGTTCTCCAGTCTAGTTCTGTAGGTCTACACAATCATGGAGAAAACTGCTGACCTGACAGTTTTCCAAAAGACGACCATTGACACCTTGAACAAGGAGGACCAGACACAAAGGTCATGGCTAAAGAGGCTGGATGTTCACAGAGTCCAAACACATTCATAGAGAGGTGAAGGGAAGGAGAAGATGTGGTAGAAAAAAGTCTACAAGCAATAGTGATAGCCACGCCCCCTGGAGAGGATTGTGTAACTAAACCCATTCAAACATGTGGAGGAGATTCACAAAGAGTGACTGTAGCTGGAGTCAGAGCTTCAAGAACCACCACGTACAGACGTATGTAAGACATGTTTCAGCTGTAGCATTCCTGGTGTCAAGACACTGAACTAGAGACAGCATCAGAAGCGTCTCGTCTGGGCTAAAGACAAAAAGGACTGGACTGCTGCTGAGTGGTCCAAAGTGATGTTCTCTGATCAAAGGACATTTAGCATGTTCTTTGGAGATCAAGGTCCCAGAGTCTGGAGGAAGAGAGGAGAGGAACAGAATCCACGTTGCTTGAGGTGGAGTGTAAAGTTTCCACAGTCAGTGATGGTTTGAGGTGCCATGTCATGTGCTGGTGTTGGTCCACTGTGGTTCCTTAGGTCCAAGGTCAACGTAGACGTCTACCAGGAAGTTTTAGAGCACTTCATGCTTCCTGCTGCTGACCAACTTTATGGAGATGCACATTTCATTTTCCAACAGGACCTAACACCTGCACACAGTGCTAAAGCTACCAGTACCTGGTTTAAGGACCATGGTATCCCTGTTCTTGATTGGTCATCAAACTAACCTGACCTTCACCCCATAGAACATCTATGAGGTATTGTGAAGAAGAAGATGTGAGACACCAGACCCAACAATGCAGAAGAGCTGAAGGTCACTATCAGAACAACCTGGGCTCTCATAACACCTGATCAGTACCACAGACTGATCCACTCCATGCCACGCCCACTGCTGCAGTAATTCAGACAAAACCAACTAAGTATTGAGTAGATGATCATACTTTTCATCTTCATACTTTTCATCTTCATACTTTTCATCTTCATACTTTTCAGTTGGACAACATTTCTATAAATCTGTTTTTGTATCAGTTTTAAGTAATATTCGAATTTTCTGAGATACTGAATTTGGGATTTTCATTAGTTTATAATCATCAACATTAAAATAAATAAACATTTGAAACTTGTCAGTCTGTGTGTAATGAATGAATATAATATATAAGTTTAACTTTTTGAACAGAATTACTGAATAAAAATCAACTTTTTCATGATATTGTAATTATATGACCAGCACCTCTATATATATATATATATATATATATATATATATATATATATACACCAGTCAAAGGTTTTAGAACACCGCACTTTATAAGAAATTTGAGTTGAAAAAGAAAATCTAAATGTATTCCAACACTGCTTTGATGCAGACAAAAGGGTTTGTAAGTAATCAAGTAAAGTTGGAACATCTGTAGGAATGAGTAGCACCAGCTTTTAATATTGATCCAACCATCGCTGCAGAACAGATTTAAATTATTAACACTTCATGTTCTCTGAAAAAGCCTATTTGTATCATTCTGAAATGTACCTTTATTTAACCTGTTCCTGTTCAGTTCTTACCTTTGGACCATTTCAAGCTTTTCATTGGACTTCATGACTTGAATTGGAATAAAAAACTGGAAAGATTAGGGTGTAATTTGGTATTGGATTTTATATATCGCTTTATCATAGACACTCAAAGTCACTTTACAGAATTAAGAGCTCATTCTTTCACGCCTAGTGGTGGTAAGCTACTATTGTAGCCACAGCTACCCTGGGGCAGACTGACACAAGCGAGGCTGCCATAATGAACCATAGGCTCCTCCCACCACCACCAACACTCACTTACACACTACATTCATACTAGACAATGTGGGTGAAGTGCCTTGCCCAAGGACACAATGACAGATACCACAGCGCTGACTGTCCCCCACTGTGGCCCCTGGAATTCTCAGTGATCTCCATCATCTACTGACCAGGACCAGACCTGCTGATCTTCAGAGATCTAACCAGATCAGGCTGAGATGGACACAGTAATGTTCTAACCCTACAAATAATGGACATGTTCTTTATAATGTGATTATTAATGCATTAGTTAGAGAAACAATAGTAATGATGTTACAGTATATAAGAGATATAGGACAATGATTGGACCATAAACCATCCAATGAACGTGTGTGTATTCCAATACGTAGACGAATCTTTATATTATTATTTCTTTAAAGCTGGTTCACACATGGAAGAGTTTTATGAATCTGTTTGTTCTGTTCTACACACAGACGTCATGTTTAAAGGTTTTCACAGGTAAAAAATCACAAAGTGCAGTACAAACATTTCAGTATCATCCCGTTCAAAGAAACATGAAAAGACAATCACATATAACATGGGAGGACAAGAATGGGACAGCTGTGGGTCACCATGGGCATGGGAGGCGCCCCGTATTTAGATGAAAAGTGGGAGAACAACAGGAGGAGAGGTGAGGGGAAAAAGCAGGTTTCAAACTGACCTCCCTATTGGGGAGGACAGTATAAAACTAGGACAAAACCCCTTGGCGTACGTGCACCAAAAGCAGAACACAGTTACAACAAAAACTCAAGAACATAGCACGTGAGCGGGGGGTGATGGTGAGGGTGGGGTGGTGAGATGGCAGGGGAAAGGGTTTAGGGTGGAGAAAGTAAGGATTGCAGGGAGGAGAAAAGAAAGAATTGCCAGCTGCTGGGGTCGTGCAGCCTCTGTAGGCGCTCCACATGCTCCCTTGTAGCTTGCGGGGATGGAGGGGACACAAAGGGCCGGTGGAGGCGTTGAAAAATAAACCCTTTGCTTTCCCCTTGATACAGTCAGATGATCTGTGACAACCTTGGTAGATCTGGTTCAGAAAACAAAAGTCCAGGTGGCGATGGGGTAGGAGGAGGGTGAGATGCAGGGGAACGGAGCATCAGTCTGCATAACATCTTTGGAAATAGAAGACAGACAGCATTGAGCAGCTGGGGCGTGGGGGAGGCCAATGGTGATAAGGATTGGTTTTAGATTCAGGCTAGCACATTTTTGGTAACCTTGATTCTTTGGTCTTCATCAGTAAAATCCAATAACGTGGCCTCAAACTACAAGCCGAGCACTCAGCCTCTCCAAGCTTGTTTCAATCCCGCATAAACGCTCCAAAGTAGCATCAAAGTAGCCTCCTGCTTACTTTTGAGTTTGTTCATCACATTAGTCTGAGTGTTGAGTGCTTCAGAAATGACTGGCAGCCTTCTCAAAACAGCTGCCAACGTAAGACAGACTTTGCAATAACATTAGGACTAATCTGTACTTTTCAATGGACAGGTCTTAGTCTTTTAGTCTATTATTTTAGTCTTTTCCATCCACTTGTTCTTTAGAGGATCAGGATGAACTGATCAGGATAAACTGATCAGATGTGAAAAAGCATTGAATAGAAGAGTTAAAGGATCAGATGAAAACAAGGAGGTTCTTTCTTTCCTCCTCTATACACCCCCCCCCCCCCCTCCCCCCTTCTCCACTTTCCTTTCCTTTCCACAGTCTGGATCAGATCACTACAAACTCTCAGTGGGAGGGAGTGAATCTAGGCTCCGCCTCCTTTCCCTCATGGGCTCTTTCATTCCTTTCTTTCTCCTCCCTCTCCTCTTTCTTTACTGCGTCTCCTCCTCCAGCTCAGAACCAAAGAGCAGCTCCGTCGCTTTAAGACTTTAAGACTGAACTTAATGAAGAACTGACTTCAGCCCAAAGGGAGATTGTTTTTCTCAAGGTACAGAAATAACTCTTCTCTTCTTTGAATCTGACTGATTTATTTGAGGAGTGAATGTGTTGTTGAGCAGATGTTTGAACCTCAGGTTGAGAATCAGAATCAGGGCTAAAAGTCGTGTGTTGTTTGGTGAGTGAAACACGTGTGCGTCTGATAAACCTCAATAACACTAACGCTTTGCTCTAACTTTACTAACAATGTTTAAGGGAAAGAAATACATGTTCAAAAATTTGAAAAATCACAAACCAGTGTATGAGTGTTGACCCTTTACCTCCGTCTGATTGGACGATCAAACACCAAAGGAAACGTGTGACTGGGAGGATCAAAGGAAACAAGATCTTCACCCACTTCATTCCATTGATTGTGAGAAACTGTACAATGACTCAGCATAATGAAGAAAACCTGCCCAGAACCTGGAGGGTTCTGAACCAGCTCCACAACAGGATCCAGACTCAGTCCCTGCTGGTCAAGAACCAAGTGCAGAACATCACAAAAAATGATGTAAAGACATTCTTCATCAGAAACTCCTTCGTCATCTTCACAGTAGCAGCCGTCATCATCGGTGAGTCATATAATCACTTTATTTATGTATTTATTTATTTAGACACGTTTAAATTAAAACACTAAGAATCACAGGCCAGATTAGCAGCTGATAACAATCAATAGTTATTGATCATTTGACTAAATGTGTAGAGTCTGTAATGCTCTCCATCATTCATCCATCATGTGAGCAGGTTGACCTCTGTCTGACCCTTCAAATGACCTTTGACCTGTTGCTTCTCCTGGATCAGCAGGAGGTTCCTGTCAGAACCCAATCCTTTCACATCCTTTTAACGCGTGTGCGTAGAGCTGCTGGGACGTGATCTTTCAATGTAAACCGACCATACAACGTTTGTTAAATATTTTAATATGTGATTATGTGGTGTTTTTAATTGTTAATTTTAAAAAAAATGATAAAAAAAATACGATACACAACATTGACAATAAAAAACCAAACAGAAAAGAAGATAATAACCAAAATATATTGAAATTCACTCAAAACATACATTTGTAATTATTTTTAAATAGCAGACTTTTAATAGTAAATGAACTGCTGTAAAATAGGACGACAGGATGTAGACGCGTTGCACGCATGCGTTGAAGGATCTGAAAGGATTGGACACTGAGAGTTCCACCAGTTGGTCCATAGCTAACCTAGCCTAGCCTAGCATAGCATAGCTTAGCCTAGTTAACGCTTTAATGAAAACAGACACACCCCTTTCTAAGCAGAAAACGATTAACATTAACATCCATTTTTTGCTGAGAACTATTTAAAATGCTGAGGATCCAGCACCACATACTGTACCTTGATATTTAACATCACAAATGTTTTGTTGATTTTAATTTAGTTCAAAGGATATAAACATCAAAGGATGTGTTCTGCTCCAAATAGGAATCATCCTGGGGTTTTCTCTGAGGCCGTACCATTTCTCTTACCGTGAAATCAAGTTCTTCTCCTTCCCTGGAGAACTTCTGATGAGAATGCTTCAGATGCTGGTTCTGCCCCTGCTGGTCTCCAGTCTCATCACAGGTAGTTTAATACCAGGATCATCACATGGAACTACATGTTCTACTAGTGGTCCACTGACCCTGGTCCACCTGGTGGTATTGAGTTGATAAAAGGTCCGACTGTTGGTCTGGTTCATAAATAAATAAGTTCAGAATAAATTCATTCATTACAAAACATTATGTTTGCTTTAACAATCGTAGCATGTGTTTAGTGGAGGGGCCATGGACCCTGACACCTTCAGGGGCCCATGAAGAAGAAGAAGAAGCTTCTGTTTCTGTGAATGGACTGTTCTACAGAAACTGTTCTAACAGAAGCACAGGTTTCTTCTTTCAGACCATGTGACTGTTAAAATGATATCAGTGTGACACATGGATCATTACATCTGCTCCTACTCTCACAGGGCTTTTCCACCAGGCAGGAGCTGGAGCTAACTTGGAGCTAGCTCGTGTTTTGGCTCCGGGCCATTCTGTTTCCACCAACATAGCTTCAGCTCTCGGAGCCAAAACCGGGGCTACGCTGGCCCCACATAGCTTCTGGGCTACAGCTCAGCTCTGAAGTGGGCGGATGGGAGGCGGGGTTATCCACGGTCCTCCAAAAATGAAAAGCAGCCATTTTTTTAAGCTGGCGAGCGGCTGGTCACGTTAGCGCAAATCCGACAAAAAACATTTAAAAGTGAGTCCAAAGTAAGTTCAAGAAGACAGAGCAGTGGTCAGAGGAGGAGAACATTGTTTCCTGGTTCTGTGGGTGTCTGAAGAGGTTCAGGGGAAAGTGGGCGGAGCCCCATGGACCAAACAGAACTACAGCCATGGAGGAGCTGGTCCTGTAGAACTGTTAATAATTCTGGTAAGTTTTATTTCACCTGTTATTAAACTATTACCAATATTAACTTGCTACAATATTCCCTCATCAATATTACGTCTAACGTGGTGCAGGCTAGTCAGTTAGCCTCTGGTTAGCTAGGAAACCATATCAATGCTTTAATATTCCTGAAAGCAGCAGTAATATATCATTGATCTGTATTCAGAACTGATCTTATTGTTATGTATTGATAATATAATAATATTAATGTGGTAACAACGTTTCTGATCACAGTTAGATTTAAAGGTTCATCTGTAGCTCAGCTCGTCTTCATCTCAGAACAAATACAGTTAGATTTATTTATTCTATGCAAACATGTACAATATGATCTGTTGGTCCATCCTAAAATATCATTTGTTTATGAACAAATGAAACTATTATTAATAACTAATATTGTTTTCTATTCCTGGACAAAACCAGGCACTTTCTTAATCAAAAAGCATTGCACACTCTTTATTGTACAATTCTTTTACTATATTTGAGATATTATCTAGAGGTTTGGGGAAATACATACATGACAAACATCCAATTGTTATTCATATTTCATAAAAAAGATCCATCAGACTCAGACATAACGCTGGATACAGAGACACACACATGGATTATTGTTAAAAACACCACATTTAAAACTCCAGATCTCATCAAACTCTAAACTGTCCAAATGATTTATAAAGTCAAGGTTTATTTCCAAAAGTGTTGCAGAAAAGATTTTAGAGAGAGAAGTGGAAAATAATTAAAGAGAACTACCTTTCAAGATGAAAAATACTAGAACAACAGTCAAAAGGATGAATATAACAATATCAGGGATGAAACATAACATAAATCAGTTTAAAAAGTTCTTTAAAATCATATATTGTTAGTAAGTATAAGAATTACCAAGTACATGTCATATATACATTCATGTGTATATGTGTTTGATGTGAATGTATACACTGTATATAAAACTTGAATAAATAGTTAAAATATTAATATAAGCTAAATATTTTGTGTGTGTGATTATCTAGAGAACCTTGTTTAGTTTTATTGTGATAAGGTAGGTTTGTATAAGCTTTGCTTCAAACTACACACTTTAAGGATTACACAGTTGAGTGTTTGTTTTTGTATTTTCTTATTGTGGAGAATGCTGGAATAAATAATAAATTAAATATTATTTTAATGCTTCTATGCAGTAAAAAAAGGAGGAAGATGTTAATGCAGATGTTCTTCATGGAACAGTCAGCGACACGGTTCATGGACCAGAACCAGGACCAGGACTACGTCCATGGTCCATAACCTCCAGCTCATGATGAACTCCTCAGCACTGGTGTTGATTCTGGAGGAGATAAAATCAGACTTTGGTCCTTTCTAATAAAAAACTCACTATCATTTAAGTAAATGTTAATATATATTGAGTTGATTTGTAAAATCTATTTTTACTTTGTGTAAATAAAGTTATTTATTTTGTATTCTACAAGGACTTTGTGTGTTGTGTACTTGTAAACACACACATGTATTTTATTTCTATTCAGATCATTTAATTACTCTTTACATCCACTTTTTTGCCCAAAGATAGAAACATAACCTGCTGTAACACTATTAGGTTTGTATTTTTTATTTTGATACATTTATAGAATTGAAAAGTTCATATAACACTCACCTATTAAGTAGGACATTTAAATAGAATGTAATTATGATTTCTTCAATTCAAAATGTATTGAAACAAATCAAACAGCAGCAATAGATATAAAACATGTTGGATCAATAAGGTGTCATTGATCATTAATAACACAAGTTAAACAACACAAACATTTTAATAAAGCATCTCTTCAGTCACACACAGTAAGTCCTTGGTCCAAATATATACAGTATGAATGAAATGACATCAGGACTCGTTAGTTTGACACAAACTTGTTCTGATTCTGTTCGTATTGAGTCCCACCAACAGCATGGTCACAGACGTGCACAGTCAGCATTAAGAGCATCTATAATGATAAACAAACATATCAAAATCAACTTATTGTCTTTATCTGCTGAACTTATGCAGGCGTAGTTGAAGCTACGTAGCTTAGCAAATGCTAACACGGTCATTGTTAAGCAATAAAACATCTTTGATAATTACCTGTGTTCACTAATGTTGTTGCAGATTCCTGTGACTCTGATGAAGACGTTACATTTGTTCAGCAGAATCTTTACGTAGGATAAGATGGTCTTCATACGATGTCAACAGTCAAAACATGGGCTTTATTATGGCGCAAGTGCTCATGAGTAAACTTTTACGTAATCAGTGACGTACTGATGTATTGTGGTGACGCAAGGACATGGATCCAACTTGCCGCTGCTGTGGTAGAAAACCAAACCGGTTCTTCAGCAAAACAGGACTAGCTCTGAAGTAGCTCTGGCACCAACCCCAGCTCCAAAAAAAACCTCCGTGCTCTCAGTGGAAAAGCCCTATGTGTGTTTTTTCTCTACACTTATTTCTTACACGGGACTGAAACCAATGAAGAACGTAGAAATGAACCCTTGCAGCAAAAGAGATGCCAAACTTTCTTCCACTTGGATTTTCTGGTATTAAATCCTTTTAGGGAGCAACAGTTTCTTTAGAAAAGAAGTTGCAGTTGCAGCACGTCCGCCTCACAGCAAGAAGGTCCTGGGTTCAAGCCCTGGGGTGGACTTGGGTCCTTTCTGTGTGGAGTTTGCATGTTCTCCCCGTGCTGCGTGGGTTTCCTCCGGCTCCTCCCACAATCCAAAAACATGACTAAGGTTGATAGAGTCTCTAAATGGCCCATAGGAGTGAATGAGAGAGTGAATGGTTGTCTGTGTCTGTGTTGCCCTGTGATGGACTGGCGCCCTGTCCAGGGTGTACCCCCGCCAAGTGCCCTATGAGAGCCGGAGATTGGCACCGGCAGACCCCCGTGACCCTGTTAAATGGGAATAAGCGGGTAAGAAAATGGATGGATGAATGAATGTCCGCTATAGCTGCTTGTTCACTCACTACTTTTGATTGAGTCAGAATGAGCCTGAAGTCATGGAGGAGTCAAACTTTAACCTTTTACTGCCATTAACAAGCTTGGCCATTTTTTTTTAAAGATCTGAATACAAATCAACCAAAAAAAGTAGTTTGGATTGATTAGATTTAGTTTAAATTGGTTGAATGTATCACTGTGCCTTTACATGATCACATTCTCCCACTTTGTAATTTATTCCAGAAACTTTTCAATCATTTCTTTCAGAGTGAAATGTGTTGGTGTTGATTTACAGCAATGATTTACCGTCTGTTGTCAAACTCTATTTATTGATAAAAGCTAAAGTTGTTCTAACTTCTGGTTTCAAAGTCAACATTACTGGTAGAATCACTGAGCTCTGATTGGCAGAAGTAAAGCCTGACATAGGGTGACAAAGACATAATAACCTGCTTTGTGCTGCAGAGGAGACCAACATCAGGGTCAATGACATCATGTCACATGACCATTGACATCATGTAAAAATCAACCAAGTCATCCTTCAAATGTTAATAAATGGTCGAACAAACAAAGATACTTGTTTTATTGCCCTTTAAGGCTATTTACATGTTAAATCTGTCCCTATGTATCACAGTAAGGCCTTGGACAAAGGTTTCATGGTTAATAATGGGTAACAAGTCATGCTAAGGCTGAAGAGTGTTTTTGTGTCGTTTGGAAATAATGTTTAGCTCTGATCCAGCCTGGAGTGGAAGCTGAATGTAAAGGAAGCAAAGGGTTCTGAAAGACCCCCAGAGATGAGGGGGCCCCCCAATGTAAAGATAATCTGTGGAGGAGAACAGCTGATTACTATTTGTAGAGGAAGAGAACAAGATCAATTTACAAAAAAGTAGCTTTTCTAATCTCCCCAATGACCACATTTAAAAAACTAAAAAATACTAGTTATTTGTGGAATTACAGCCACAACTTTATTTAAAGCAGAAACAGGACAGGAAGCCCTAAAACAGAGGATGACTGTTGTTGAACAGGAAAAGAAAGACAAAAAATAAGTTTCAACAATTTTAGAGAAAGAAAGTTAATTAATGACATAAAGGATGAATCTAAGTTCATTAAAAGTCTGCACCTTCAATTCTGATCAACATCATTCTCATCAAAACTGAGCCTGAAATAATAGGACAAGGATGGATAAATGGGTGGATGGTTCAATTCCATAGAAACAAGAATCACAAGTAGTTTGTAAAATGGGAAAACATTATTATGACAGACTTTTGTTGACTTAGTTTAAAATTTCTTAAAAATCTTGACAGTAAAACTTACGACAGTTACAATATCTGTTAATTATTTTAACTTCATGAAAAGTTAGTGAAGCTATTTAGTGACTGTGTTCAAGCCCTGTTCTCTGTCTTTGCTGACATAGAAGAACTTGTGCTTGGACCTCTTACTGTTCCTGTTCTGAAGACCTAGTGTTTGATAAACAGGAGAAGGAAGTCCTTCACTATTTTCTACCTGAATCTCTTTTTTTACTCTTTTGAAAAGATTAAATTGGTGAGGCTGCATCCGCTGTTGCCTGGACAACAGTTGGAGATCATTGTGTACATTTGTATTCCCAGGCCTGTCAGAAAGGAACAGGACGGACTGGGAGTTCTGAAAGGAATGGAAGCTAATTAAAAAGGACAGATGCAATAAAATCAGTGTGAATATGAGATTCAATTCATTTCAATTCAAATCAACTTTATTTGTATAGCACAATTTACAACAACGTCATCTCAATGTGCTTATCAAAATATAAAATTAATAATAATAATAAAAAAAACTAACAAGATCCACATGAACAAGCATTTAGCGACAATGGGAAGAAACAACTTCCTTTTAACAGGAACAAATCTCTGTTAGAACCAGGTTCAGAGGTGGCAGCCATCTGCGTGGACTGGTTGTGGTTAGTGGACAGAAGGACCAACAGAACAGGAGAGAGAGATAATACATCAGAGTGTTCCAGACTAGTTGAGCCGTGAACCACAGATCAGGAAGTGACATCATCAGCTTCACCTGAAACAGAGCAGAGAGAGAAGGACGAGGAGAAGACACTGACTGCAGAAAAACATGACATGAGGCCTTGGGCCTCACTCCCAGTGGCCTAGTCAGCACTTGTTAGAAAGGTGACCCATCTCTTCCTGTTTATTGGTAAGCTAACAGTGACTCTAAGATCTGTAAATGCGACCATTCACAGATGAGCCCATGTCCGCTCTAGCAGTTTGGTTATGTTATGAGTCAGCTTTGTATGCTAACAGGAGGATTTTAAACTCTATTCTAGATTTTACAGGAAGCCAATACTGTAGAAATATGTTCTCTCCTGTTAGTACCTGTTAGTACCTTAGTGAGTTACCAGGACATCCTGACAGTATAGAGTTATAATAATCTAATCTAGATGTAACACATGTATGGATTAGTTTTTTAGCCCTAGCCTGAGCTTGTGCAGCAGGTTGAGAGGTACCGGCTAGATATAGTCGGGCTTACCTCCAAGCACAGCTTGAGCTCTGGTTCCCAACTCCTGGAGAGAGGCTGGATGCTCCACTTCTCTGGCGTTGCCCGCGGGGAGAGGCAGCGGGCTGGGGTGGGCTTGCTTATTGCCCCCCAGCTCAGCCACCACGGGTTGAAGTTCACTCCAGTGAACGAGAGGGTCGCGTCCCTACGCCTTCGGGTTGGGGATAGGTCTCTCACCGTTGTCTCGGCCTACGGGCCCAACATCGGCGCAGAGTACCTGGCCTTCTTGGAGTCCCTGGGAAGGGTACTAGATGGTGTCCCGACTGGGGACCTTATTCTTCTACTGCTGGACTTCAACGCCCATGTGGGCTGCGACAGTGAGACCTGGACAGGGGTGATTGGGAAGAACGGCCTCCCCAATCTGAACCCGAGTGGTGTTTTGTTGTTGGACTTCTGTGTCAGTTACAGTTTGTCCATAACGAACACCATGTTCGAGCACAAGGGTGTCCATAAGTGCACATGGCACCAGGACACTCTAGGCCTGAGGTCGATGATCGACTTTGTAGTTGTATCATCTGATCTCCGGCCGCGTGTCTCGGACACTCGGGTGAAGAGAGGGGCTGAGCTGTCAACTGATCACCACCTGGTGGTGAGCTGGATCCGCTGGCAGGGGAGGAATCCGGTCAGATCTGGCAGGCCCAAACGTGTGGTGAGGGTTTGTTGGGAACGTCTGGTGGATCCCTCTGTCAGTGGGGTCTTCAACTCCCACCTCTGGATGAGCTTCTCCCAGATCCCGAAGGAGGTGGGAGACATGGAGTCCGAGTGGACCATGTTCTCCTCCATTGTCGATGCGGCCATTCGCAGCTGTGGCCGTAAAGTCTCTGGTGCCTGTCGCGGCGGCAATCCCCGAACCCGGTGGTGGCGCCCGGAAGTAAGGGATGCCGTCAAGCTAAAGAAGGAGACCTACCTGGCCTTTTTGGCTGGTAGGACTCCGAAGGCAGCCGAGAGGTACCGGCAGGCCAAGCGTGCTGCAGCCCGCGCGGTCGCAGAGGCAAAAACTCGGGTCTGGGAGGAGTTCGGAGAAGCCATGGAGGAGGACTGTTGGTCGGCCTTGAAAAGATTCTGGCAAACCGTTCAGCGCCTCAGGAGGGGGAAGCAGTGCTTCACCAACACTGTTTACAGTGCAGGGGGGGAGCTGCTGACCTCAACTGGGGATGTTGTCGGGCGGTGGATGGAGTACTTTGACTTAACATTGAAGAATGTCATTGTTTTTATTGAGGAGTCAAAAACTAGTCTGATATTGATTTCACATGGTGATAACATGGAACGTTTTGCACTCTATTCTTTCATAGTTTGCTACCAGAGGGTTGATGGTTTGAATCCACTCCGGGTCATCAACTAGTCCCTCAAACCAAGCTGCTTCCAACTGATTCTCTTGAAAACAATATTCTAAGACTTTCTTGATTAAAATCAAAAAGTATTTCCTATTTTATTTAGACCTGCTTTAATGACGGGTACCTTATGATGTTCACCTTTTAGGTATTGCAGCTTTGGACAGCCGAGCCTCTGGTAAAATGGGGATGCGAGCTGTTGTGTACTACACCACCACCACAGTCATTGCCGTATTCATTGGTATCATCATGGTCCTCATCATCCACCCAGGAAAAGGTTCAAAGGATGAGTTCACCAAACCCCAGCAGATAGAGCAGGTCAGCGCTGCTGATGCCTTTCTGGATCTTATCAGGTACATCAACACACGAACCGCTACGAGACCACACAAAAAGTCCTAAAATCACTCCCACCGCTTCACACGTCCATGAATCCTTCACTCTCTTTATGGATGTTGAGATTAGGAGGATTTTTAGGTGTTGAAACACTTTAAGGAGTGTATGAATGTTGAAAAAACCTGAGCAACAATCAAACAAGTTGGAGGTGATGGTCTTTATATTGTTTGCCTGCAGTTTTAAGGGAAGGAGTAAATGTGACTTTTTAAGAATTAATGGAGTTTCTTCTTTGTTACAGAAACATGTTTCCTCCGAACCTTGTGGAAGCGTGCACTAAACAGGTACTCAGAATACGAGTGTGTTTTTAGGTTATTTTATTTGCATCAGGTTCCATGTGTTAGATTTTATGTTCAGACTTTAATTATTCAATGACATTTATTGTGTGGTCAGGAGCTCAAAACAAGTTTAAGATCACAGCTCAGAGGTTTAAAACCCAGACCAATGCCTTTGAGACTCTTCTTCCTCTTTCCACATACTTTTGTAGTGGCTCTAGTGTGATTATGAAATGTAGTGTATCAGACAGTTTTTTAGGAAGTGAAAAGAATCTAAAAATGTTTCCAGCCTCTCTTTAATATTAAGTTTTTAAATTGCACTTTCCAACCTCACCATCATCTGAAATATGATATAGAAACAGCATTTACTAATAATATTTAGGTGGATTATCTGTCCTTGTGGCTTAAATCATTTCTAATTAATAGCAATAAAAAGTGGGAAAAGTACAGATAAAAGCAAGATGTGGAATTTTGAACAACAGTAGACAAAATTGTTTTCTAGCATTTCTTTTTGAATAATGACAGTTTCACACTATTGATAGAAGTGTGGCTCAGTCCCAGATGTCACATGACCATGTTCTTAATCTGAAAGCTATGCACAAACTGGACATATGTGAATCAAGCAACTAAGCTTATATTTCTTCTTTTGCTCCTTAGTTTAAGACACAATATGTCAAAAGGATCATTCAGGTGAAAATAACTGTGAATGATTCAATATTAATGCTCAATGGAAGTGATGAGATCACAGAGGAGGAGATGATCCCTGTGCCAGGGGCGGTCAGTGGGATCAATGCGCTTGGCCTGGTGGTGTTCTCCATGTGCTTTGGTCTGATTATTGGAAGTATGGGGGAACAGGGAAAACCACTCAAGGACTTTTTTGACTGCCTCAATGAAGCCATCATGAGATTGGTTGCCATAATAATGTGGTAAGTTGTAGGAGAGAAACTCTAATGGACTGAAGAAAGTGACTCATCTAAAAATGTCAAATCCTCAGGTATGCACCGATTGGTATCTTGTTTCTAATCGCCGGGAAAATTGTGGAGATGGAAGACATCTCAGCCATGGGGGGCCAGCTAGGAATGTATACCGTAACGGTGATTTGTGGCCTCCTCATCCACGCCGTCCTGGTCCTACCAACCCTTTACTTCATCATTACCAGGAAGAACCCACTGGTCTTTATGGCTGGACTGTTACAGGCACTCATCACTGCCCTTGGAACCTCCTCCAGGTTGGTTCACCATAAATTCAGGCTATATTTACCAGTTTAGTGTGACCATAACCAAAAATACTTTTAACAACAACATTAGAAGCAGTCCAAGCTTTTTTGTTTCGTTATCCACCTTCTTTAAAGTGACCTCCAAAATAAATGTATCTACAGTTCAGCCACACTTCCTGTCACGTTCAAATGTCTGGAGGAAAACAACAAGGTGGACAAGCGTGTGACTCGTTTTGTGCTTCCTGTTGGTGCCACTATAAACATGGATGGAACAGCCCTGTATGAAGCCCTGGCTGCCATTTTTATTGCTCAGGTCAATGATTATGATCTTAACTTCGGACAGATCCTCACCATCAGGTATGTGGTCACATGATTGCTAACAATCCAAATAATAAACACTTCACTTTTTAAGATAACGCTCAGATATCTTCATGATACCTGTAGATAATAACAGGTCTGAAATATGTTCATCCATATATTTTAAAGTTGAGAAACAGGAGAATCAGTGTTATTGGTGCATCTCACCCTAGATGTGTTCTGGGCTTTGCATGTTCTCCCTCAGCATGTTTGGAGCCCATACTGTAGGGGTAGTTACAGTATGTGTGACTGTGATTGTCTATCTGTGTGTCTTAGCCAACCGATGGACTGGGGACTTCTCCAGTGTGTACCGCACCTTCCGCCTTGAGTACGCTGGGATAAGCGGGTATAGAAGTTAGACGGTGGGACCTGCGGTTTATGAAGCATTAATATCTAAACTCTTCTCTTCTTCTCAGCATCACTGCCACTGCAGCCAGTATCGGAGCAGCAGGAATCCCACAGGCTGGGCTGGTTACCATGGTGATAGTGCTCACCTCTGTGGGCCTGCCAACAGACGACGTCTCCCTGATCATTGCTGTTGATTGGTTTCTGTGAGTCATTTCCCCCTGGGATTATTACAGTATTTCTGATTCTGAAAATATGTTTAGCTTCATAGATGCTGAGTTTGATCATAAGAAAGAAGAAAGTGAGGTTTATATTATAGTGACTTTAATCAAAACATTTGAGTTGTATTCTATCCACTCATAATTACAGTATATATAAATAAACATTTACTGTTATGTTTCACCTGAATTCTCCTCCAATCAGAGATCGATTACGCACCACCACCAACGTTCTGGGAGACTCCATCGGTGCAGGTATCGTGGAACATCTTTCTCGTCATGAGCTGAAGAGCAAAGACCTGGAGGTGGGCAGCTCAGTGGTGGAGGAGGCCGACAAGAAGCCGTACCAGCTGATCTCTCAGGAGAACGAGTGTGAGAACCAACGACCTGTGAATAACGAGACCAAAATGTAAAGAATCAATGTGTAAATGTCATAGAACTCTTGAAGAACCTTCATCTCACAGGATTTACAAGGATTTCTATAGATTACGTTTGGTTATGTTTCATAAATACTATCAGCTGTTTATCAGTGAACTGAATGTGAAGGTTCTACACGCTACAGCTTCTCAGCATCACAGTAGAATAACCCCGCCCCCCTTAGTGTCAATCATCTTAGCTTAGTTTATTTAGATTAGTTCAGTTTATCTTAGCTTCTCTTATCTTAGTTATTTTATTTCACCTTAGCTTACTTTAGCTTATTTTAGTTTAGCTTAGTTTAGCTTAGCTTAGTTTAGCTTAGTTTAGTTTGTCTTAGCTTAGCTTAGTTTGTTTTAGTTTAGTTTAGATTAGCTTAGCTTAGCTTAGTTTATCTTAGCTTAGTTTCGATTAGCTTAGCTTAGCTTAGTTTGTCTTAGTTTAGTTTAGATTAGTTTAGCTTAGTTTATCTTAGCTTAGTTTAGATTAGCTTAGCTTAGTTTGTTTTAGTTTAGTTTAGATTAGCTTAGCTTAGTTTATCTTAGCTTAGTTTAGATTAGCTTAGCTTAGTTTGTCTTAGTTTAGTTTAGATTAGCTTAGCTTAGTTTAGATTAGCTTAGCTTAGTTTGTTTTAGTTTAGTTTAGATTACCTTAGCTTAGTTTATCTTAGCTTAGTTTAGATTAGCTTAGCTTAGTTTGTCTTAGTTTAGTTTAGATTAGCTTAGCTTAGTTTAGATTAGCTTAGCTTAGTTTGTTTTAGTTTAGTTTAGATTACCTTAGCTTAGTTTATCTTAGCTTAGTTTAGATTATCTTAGCTTAGTTTGTCTTAGTTTAGTTTAGATTAGCTTAGCTTAGTTTATCTTAGCTTAGTTTAGATTAGTTTAGCTTAGTTTGTCTTAGCTTAGTTTAGATTAGCTTAGCTTAGTTTTACTTAGTTTAGTTTATCTTAGCTTAGCTTAGTTTAGATTAGCTTAGTTTTTCTTAGCTTAGTTTAGATTAGCTTAGCTTGTCTTAGCTTAGTTTAGATTAGCTTAGCTTAGTTTATCTTAGCATAGCTTAGTTTAGTTTGGCTTAGCTTAGTTTATCTTAGCTTAGTTTATCTTGGCTTAGTTTAGTTCATCTTAACTAAACTAAGCTCCTTAGTTTAGCTCCTTAGCTTAGTTTATCTTAGCTTAGCTTAGCTTAGTTTATCTTAGCTTAGCTTAGTTTGTCTTAGCTTAGTTTAGCTTAGTTTGTTTAAACTTAGTTTAGATTAGCTTAGTTTAGTTTAGATTATCTTAGTTTATCTTACTTTAGATTAGATTAGCTTAGTTTAGATTATTTTAGTTTAGATTAGTTTAGTTTAGCTTAGTTTAGATTAGATTAGCTTAGTTTAGTGTGTTTTAGCTTAGTTTAGATTATTTTAGTTTAGATTAGTTTAGTTTAGCTTAGTTTAGATTAGATTAGCTTAGTTTAGTGTGTTTTAGCTTAGTTTAGATTATTTTAGTTTAGATTAGTTTAGTTTAGCTTAGTTTAGATTAGATTAGCTTAGTTTAGTGTGTTTTAGCTTAGTTTAGATTATTTTAGTTTAGATTAGTTTAGTTTAGCTTAGTTTAGATTAGATTAGCTTAGTTTAGATTAGATTAGCTTAGTTTAGTGTGTTTTAGCTTAGTTTAGATTATTTTAGTTTAGATTAGTTTAGTTTAGCTTAGTTTAGATTAGATTAGCTTAGTTTAGTGTGTCTTAGCTTAGTTTAGATTAGTTGTACAGAAACCTGTGATTTAAACGAGAGGTTAAAATTCACGAGCCAATAATAAATCAACGTTACATTCAAACATCATGGACTAAAACTACAAATGTCTGAGAAAACTATGTTAATTTAAAACCAAAAGCAGACATTTGTAAATGTTTTAAAGCTTTTGTGTTCATTCTTTAAACATATTATTGGCATCAGTAACTTTGAGATACAAAGTTTACACCAAATCATAATCAGCAGAAACCAAGACGTCAAAATCACTTCATTTCAATCAATTGGACCAAAAAATGTAATAAAAGAAACACCAAAACAAAGGGTTCACTTTGTTTATAACGTTATTCATTTACTTTATGATTACTATGTTCCAAATGATAGCATTTAGGTTCCTTTGTGTAGATTAAAGACCAGAACAAAAGTTTAATGAATGAATTTAGCCTGTTTTGTTTGGTGAATCATTTGAATATAGTGTATTAAAATATGTAGATAAATGTACATTAACTTCAGACTGAGGCCTTAAAATTATATAGATACATAGAGTGATTGAGAACATGATTTCATAATAAATAATAAGCTGACTAATATTTGCTATAGTTTTGTTGTGAAATTGAAGTGTTGAAAATGATTTACAGGTTTTTACTCCAAAGCAAAAGGAAAAGCTTCTATGTTTACAGATGCTGCTGATATCTTTATTTAGTTTTATCTTGCATGAATATTTTTCAATAAAAGTATGAAAACAAAAAACAATTATTGTTGTGTATTTGTTTGTGTGGTATATTAGACACTTGTGAATATAAGAGCTGAAGTTATACCAACAGAAACTGAATAATAATAATAATAATAATAATAATAATATGTTTGATGGTGCCTTTCACCAAAGGTCATCTTACATAGAATAAAAGCATAAACTAGTTAATTAATTCTATTGGAATTAATACATATTATAAATAAAAAGTTAGATTAGTGTATTGTTATTAATAGTGTATTATTGACACAGTGTGAGAGCGCCACCCTGCGGCGCACTGTCAAAATGTGCATGTCGTGTCGTTTGACGCCACTAGAGGCGCTATTACACACTAACTACTACTAACCACTAGAGGCGCTATTACACACTAACTACTACTAACCACTAGAGGCGCTATTATACAGTAACTACTACTAACCACTAGAGGCGCTATTATACACTAACTACTACTAACCACTAGAGGCGCTATTATACAGTAACTACTACTAACCACTAGAGGCGCTATTATACAGTAACTACTACTAACCACTAGAGGCGCTATTATACAGTAACTACTACTAACCACTAGAGGCGCTATTATATACTAACTACTACTAACCACTAGAGGCGCTATTATACACTAACTACTACTAACCACTAGAGGCGCTATTATATACTAACTACTACTAACCACTAGAGGCGCTATTATACAGTAACTACTACTAACCACTAGAGGCGCTATTATACACTAACTACTACTAACCACTAGAGGCGCTATTATACAGTAACTACTACTAACCACTAGAGGCGCTATTATATACTAACTACTACTAACCACTAGAGGCGCTATTATACACTAACTACTACTAACCACTAGAGGCGCTATTATACACTAACTACTACTAACCACTAGAGGCGCTATTATACAGTAACTACTACTAACCCACTAGAGGCGCTATTATATACTAACTACTACTAACCACTAGAGGCGCTATTATACACTAACTACTACTAACCACTAGAGGCGCTATTATACACTAACTACTACTAACCACTAGAGGCGCTATTATACAGTAACTACTACTAACCACTAGAGGCGCTATTATACACTAACTACTACTAACCACTAGAGGCGCTATTATACACTAACTACTACTAACCACTAGAGGCGCTATTATACACTAACTACTACTAACCACTAGAGGCGCTATTATACACTAACTACTACTAACCACTAGAGGCGCTATTATACACTAACTACTACTAACCACTAGAGGCGCTATTATACACTAACTACTCACTCTCTGGTTCTCGGTCAGTCCGACGCAGCACTTCCGGTCGGCATTTTGTTCTACGAGAGGAGAGTCTGTGGATGATCGCAACAATCGTCATATTTCTTATTTACTGTTGAAATTAGCTGCGTTTGATGCTCATGTCGGTGTAGACCGACTGGAAGTCAGAAGAGCGGATGTTTCCTCGTGAATGTAGACCGAATTATTCACCGCTGAGTGACAGAAGAACAGCGACTCCGTCCGACCCGGATTATTGTTGATAGCTCCGCGGCTAGCTCCGCGGCTAGCTGGAGCTAACCCAGAGAGAAGAAAGGGGGAGCTAGAGACAACATTCCCCTCCCTTTGAACGAACATCACAAGGTAAATACAACCACACCGCCCATCCTTCACAATTAAACTCTTTACATTTGCCCTCATTATTCTTCTCGCTGAGAAACGCTGTGCTAAGGAACGCCTACGGGGCCGTAATTTGTTGACCGGGAGGTAACGGAAGCTAGCAGTTAGCAGCTAGTCTACTGAGCTAGCTAGGTGCTAGGTGTGTTTTTGCTCAACCGAGGCGCTCGGCCCTCCTCTGGATGTCATTTGTTGAGCCCGAAATTTGTTCCACAATCCTCTGTCTGCACTGATTAGTGTAAACTATAATGTGATTGTGTGCAGAGTTAGCGTTAGCATGTGTTAGCTCCAACCGTCCTGTCCTTTTATTTATCCTGTTTATTATTACAGAAGCAGAGTTTACAGCTAATAGTTAGCTCACCTGACTGACTTTAAAAGCTACTTTTATTCTTAATGGTGTCATGCAGACAGTGTTTTTGTGCTCGGAGGACTTTTTTTTCCATCTTGTTAAATATTCGCACGGTGAACATAATGTTAATGTAGTGAAACAGTAGAAAGAAGAAGCTAACTGTGCTAACCTGATAGTGCAGGTATGTCATGCTGTGTTTTGATTGGCTGTTCTGTTCATGGTTAGCTCACGTCACTGTGTGTTGTTGGTTCTATTCTTCCAGCTGTCAGAACATCACACTGAGCTAGCATCATGCTAACAGTTGACTATAGTGTTACTAAGTTGGTGAACACAATTATGTTATTATTTTATTAATTGTCTTAATGCTTTCCGAAGGTTTGAATTGAAGATCAATTATTTGTTAGAGTAATAGTGTAATAATATAATTAATGTGAGAAATACCTTAGCATCAAATGTTTTTTGTCTTGTGTTTTAAAGGTTTAGCTTTTCTATGTTTCACCAGCCTCACTCTCCTACTTTAACAACTATTGCAAAAATCTGTTTTCAACAAATAATAATTAAAAAAACATAAACTCTGAAACGCCACTGAGTGTGTTGTTGTTATTATTATTATTATTATTATTATTATTATTGTGCTCATGTCGACTGTAGCGCAATGGATTTTATTTACTCACATCTTAATTATATCTATTTTCTTTGTATTTTTTTTAATCAGATAATTTTGCAGGTGAGACAAATATTTATAAATGCAAACAGTGTCTAAATGTGTAAACTGCAGCATTTATATTATATTATTGTTTGTGTATACATGATTTAAAGCAATCCACAGTATACATATGTTAGACTTTACAATTTAAAGTAAACAACAAACCTTTATTAATACACATTAAGCAGAAAAACAAGTTTATTTTAGTGATCTGACAGCTGGGTTGTGATTGTTGATATATGGAAGTAGTGTTAAATTCACAATGTTTATAATAATAATATATTACTTGTATATTAATCTAGGAGCCATCAATACAATCAAACATGAAGAGATATGTGATTAGTGAGTTGGTCATTAAGTATAAATATGCAAACAAACAAACTATAATTTAATTATGTACAACCCCCATGCAATGTTTACTTACAGCTTTATGTATCATATGCAGTCACCATGAACGTTTAATTGTATAACAATAAATGATTAAATTTGATCAAAAGCCAAGCAAGGTTAACTAATAAAAAGCAGACTATACGTATTGTACCCTTTAGAGCTAATTAAATGATGATGAGATCTTATATAAGCTCAATAATAAACATTTTTATCATGACATGTATTAGTAGTTCAAAGGTAGCATATGTGTGTGTACTACTAGTAATAGAGTAATATTACACTGTGCTACTTGTTGTCATGTGTGTAGGTGCCAGGAGATGTGAGGACGTCCATCCACCCTGATCTACCTGTGTATTAACACACACCCCACACATTAAGCATGAATGGGGATATGCCTCATGTTCCCATCACCACCCTCGCTGGGATCGCTAGCCTCACAGACTGTGAGTTATTACTATCAATGGAAACATGTTAGTTAGGATGACTGACACTTGTTTTTATCTTTGTTGTGTTTGAATGTGTCAGTGTTGAACCAGCTGCCCCTCCCCTCCCCCCTACCTGCCACCACCACTAAGAGCCTCCTGTACAATGGGAGGATTGCAGAGGAGGTCACGTGTCTTCTGGGCTGTCGGGATGAGAACCTAGCCACTCAGCTAGCTCACAGTCTCAACCAGGTCTCCACAGAGCACATGTGAGTGTTTAATATCATATCTGAATATGTTAGTTTCCTTTACAATAAAGAGTGAAAGTGTCAAATTATGATGATAATTATTATTAGTATTAGTCTACAAATTGTCCTAAAGAAGAGTGAAAAAAAAATATTCTTTTTGCACTCAACTCCCGATACGATTCACGATACTGGGTTCACGATACGATTCTCTCACGATTTATTTTACAAAATGGGACTGTAGACAAATGATGACTGAAAAATATTCCTTTCTTTTTTGGGGGGAAAAAATAGAAAATACTGTATTATTTTCCTTTTATTTTTAATTGTCAAAAGAATTCCTTGATAAACTATTCAAAACAATGCAATTTAACTAAAAATAAATCTTGAATGAAAAAAAAAAGAAGAAATAATACGAATGAAGAAGAAGGTTATTAATTTCAATTAGTAAACAATACAAAACTGCATAATAGTTCGTTTTTTTTTTTTAAGTGCAACTGAAAATGTATTTTATGCCTTAACAATTGGACTTTAAAAGAAAAAAAAATGTGATTACACTGATTTACGTCAGATATTTGTTTGGACCAGCAGAGGGCGCTGGTAACCCAGTGGTCGGTTGGCATGCAGCTAATGTAGCAGTGAAGAAGAGATGCTATGCTAGCGGACAGAGCTAATAGAAAAACGTGATTTTTACAGATATTCACGTAATATTACAGATATTCTTTCGGTGCTAGAGGGGTAATGAATCATTTACTAACATGTAACATTAACATGTAAGATAGAAGGCGGCCAAAAAGAAAATAGTAGCAGATTCCGCCCGCCGGTACACTGCTGGACAAGAGAAGGGATAAATATAGAGCGCCCTCTGCTGTTTAAGAAAAGTACTGCGATTCAATTTTCAAAGTATCGATGTCAATCGTGATACCTATGAATCGATTTTTAACTGCCTTACGATTAATCGTTACATCCCTAGTACATGGACATGATTTATATAGAGCTTTATCACCACTGAAACAGTCTCAAAGCGCTTTACATATCAGCTCATTCACACAATCACTCTCACATTCACACACCAGTGGGACAGGACTGACATGCAAGGCACTAGTCGACCACTGGGAGCAACTTAGGGTTCAGTGTCTTGCCCAAGGACACTTCGACACATAGTCAGGTACTGGGATCGAACCCCCAACCTCTCGATCAGAAGACGACCCACTACCACCTGAGCCACGGTCGCCCTAAATAATAACATTTAAGATGGATTTTCATTAGCTGGTTATTTCCATTAGAGAGAGAGAGAGAGAGAGAGTGTGTGTGTGTGTGTGTGTGTGTGTGTGTGTGTGTGTGTGTGTGTGTGTGTGTGTGTGTGTGTGTGTGTGTGTGTGTGTGTGTGTGTAATGAAAGTAGCTATGGATGTGAACATGTGACCATTCTTTAGTGTTTTCTCATTGGTTGGTTGATCACAGTGGTGATGATGTTTCTCATGCTAGTGATAGTGCTAGCGTTTGCATAGCTATGGCTCCACACTGAGGACTAGTGGAGTTACCCAGGTCCTACTTTGACTAAAGTATTACAATCAACCACTTTATGAATTACACAACCCGTTGATAGATGTTTTGATTTATTATGCTTCAGCTTAAGAGCGCTACAATGTGTGATTTCATTTAAAAGAATGTAGTGCACATGAATGTTATTTTTTCTGGTTGTTGGATTGGGGTACTGGTCATGTAAATAGAATATCATATAAAAGTTGATTTATTTCAGTAATTCCATTCAAAAAGGTAAACTTGTATAATGTATACATTCATTTTACACAGACTGACATAGTTATAATCATCAACATTAGAATAAGCACTGACAACTAATGAAAACCCCAAATTAAGTATCTCAGAAAATTAGAATATTATGGAGAGGTTGAATATTAAAGACACCTGGTGTTCTACAAAGACCTTTAGATGTTCTCCAGTCTAGTTCTGTAGGTCTACACAATCATGGAGAAAACTGCTGACCTGACAGTTTTCCAAAAGACGACCATTGACACCTTGAACAAGGAGGACCAGACACAAAGGTCATGACCAAAGAGGCTGGATGTTCATGTTGGAGTCCAAACACATTCATAGAGAGGTGAAGGGAAGGAAAAGATGTGGTAGAAAAAAGTCTACAAGCAATAGTGATAGCCACGCCCCCTGGAGAGGATTGTGTAACTAAACCCATTCAAACATGTGGAGGAGATTCACAAAGAGTGACTGTAGCTGGAGTCAGAGCTTCAAGAACCACCACGTACAGACGTATGTAAGACATGGTTTCAGCTGTAGCATTCCTGGTGTCAAGACACTGAACTAGAGACAGCATCAGAAGCGTCTCGTCTGGGCTAAAGACAAAAAGGACTGGACTGCTGCTGAGTGGTCCAAAGTGATGTTCTCTGATCAAAGGACATTTAGCATGTTCTTTGGAGATCAAGGTCCCAGAGTCTGGAGGAACAGAGGAGAGGAACAGAATCCACGTTGCTTGAGGTGGAGTGTAAAGTTTCCACAGTCAGTGATGGTTTGGGGTGCCATGTCATGTGCTGGTGTTGGTCCACTGTGGTTCCTTAGGTCCAAGGTCAACGGTACCGGTCTGAAGTAATATTCTAATTTCCTGAGATACTGAATTTGGGATTTTCATTAGCTGTCAGTTATAATCATCAACAGTAAAAGAAATAAACATTTGAAATATATAAGCCTGTGTGTAATGAATGAATATAATAAACAAGTTTCACTTTTTGAAGAGAATTACTGAAATAAATAAACTTTTTCATGATATTCTAATTATATGACCAGCACCTGTATAACTATGTGTGTGTGAATATTTCAGAGAGCTGAAGGATAACTTGGGCAGTGATGAGCCTGAAGGAGATGCTCCAATGCTGCTGCAGACCATGCTGGCCAGGAATCCTGGCATCTTCAGGGAGAAAAGTAAAGCCTTTCCTCTTTTGTTGTGTTGATAATGTCATACAAGTTATCTTTGAAGTTCTGTAAATAAAGAAAAACAGAAGGATACATGTTCTGATCTAGCACTTGTTCTGCAGATGTTATGCAGCAGGCAATGGTTCCACCATTTAAGATCACCCCAAACTCCCTGCATAGTCCTGCACCGTCAGCAAACTACCAACCAGCTGCAATCTCCCCCAACCCATCAAAGTGAGTCAGCGTAATCAGATTTACATATATGTAATATATTATTATATACTTATTATTTCATCTGCTCTACAGTCGGTTTGTGGCCCCTCAGACTGGTTCCAGTAGTCGGTACCTTGGTCAACAGAACAGTCCAGTACCCAGTCCTTACACCCCTCAGAGCCCTGCCCCTGGATACATACAGCAGTACCCCCACCAACAGCCCCCCAGCTACAACCAGCACCAGCACATACAGCAAGGTAATACGCTGTGTGTGTGTGTGCGTGCGCGCGCATGCTAGCTGTTACTACTTCAAAGAAAAGAGGAAGAAGGAGGTTCAAAGAAAAACAATCACTCAAATATCTCATAAAAAGTCATTTTATTTCACCCAAATCAGTGCCTTAACATTTATATTTTTTAAACATTTGAGAGACCATATATTTGTTTTTTACCAATAAAATAAGGGCAGTTAGTTGAAAGATTTGATTTTCATGTTAATGTGATTCATTCATGCATTTTTTTCCCTTTTTCTACTTTGAGTGATAAATATGTAATAAATAAATGTAAACATTTCTTTGAAAGATACAAACTGTTTGGTATTAGGATTGATTTGATTGTTTTTTTGTTTATTTAAAATTGAGTATATTGAATGTGATTAATTGATGGAATAATCCATTAAATGGTCTTTAACAGCTGCCTTTTTTCATAGTGAATACATATTGTGGCTTTCTTTTTAGTGTCTGTGGCCAGTCCTATGGTTCCAGGAGCGATACGAAACCTCCATGAGAGCAAAGTACCAGGACAGATGTCTAACGCTGCCAACCACCACTCAGACAGACATGGACCAGAGGACTACCTGAACATGGTGCATCGACTGGGCTCTGAGGTACATGTGACTCATTTAGAATCATTATAACATGCCTGGCTTTTTAATCCTGGAACACTTTCATCAGGACAAAGATTAAGGTGGATGTGATTGTGGGAATTAGGGAACATTTTCAAAATAAAAGCAATTAACACAAATAAAATGGGTTAGGTTAGGGTTGGATTCAAGCTTTTAGATCATCAATACCACTGATATGATATCAATTATTAATGATACACTCACGATAACATCTAATATAACATAAAAATAAATAATAATAATAACATCCGATACTCACTTATAATGTTTCTCACTCACTTGCTTTCTCATGCCTTTTCATATGCTTTTTTATTGAAAAAAAAATAATATATATATATATTTAACACAAAACAGAACTAAAAAAATTGGGGATAAATAAAAAGTGTTATTGCCTTTTTGTCGCACATTCTTTGATGAAATTATGTAATTGTGAAGTCGAAGTTTATAGACCCCCAAAATATTCTGGAGAATTCATGGATGAGTTTGTTGAACTGCTGTCAGTTGTATGCACTGAATACAACTTTTTAATAATAACAGGTGACTTATATATTCATGTAGACAATAACATGGACAATACTGTCAAAGAACTGTATGCTTTAATGGATACTTTTGGTCTTACACAACATGTGACTGGTCCGACACACACTCAAGGTCACACTTTGGAGCTGGTTATCTCTGAAGGTGTTGATATCTCTGCTGTTGATGTAAGAGACTTTGCTCTATCTGATCATTTCTGTGTCTTTTTTGACCTAGAGACTGTAACATCTGTTCCCCCTAGTTATGTGTGTTTAAAGAAAAGGTACATAAATGACAACACAAGTGCACAGTTTATAGAAGCCATAGCAATGACACCAACATTGAGTGGTGATACAGTTGATGATCTTATGGATGAGTTTAATACAAAATTCTGTAATGTCATAGATGTGGTGGCTCCAATCAAAACTAAGAGAAAACCAAACACACAGAAAACACCTTGGAGGAGGACTGAGATAATGCAGAATTTGAATCTGACTGTAGAAGAGCTGAGCGTAAATGGAGATCAACAAAACTCCAAATTCATCTAGAACTGTACAAAATAAGTCTGCGAAAATTCAATGATGGCTTGTTCACAGCAAGGCAGCAATACTTTTCTGAAATTATTGCTAAAAATGTCAACAACTCTCGCACATTGTTTTCTGTAATTAAAAAGCTCACAACCCCCCCAGATCAGATAGCCCCTGAATTACTGTCAGCTGGAAAATTCAATGAATTTGCTGTAAATTTCAATAAAAAAATACAATCAATAAGATCAAACATCAGAACAAACCAGCAAAATAACAAAAAGCTTGAACAGCTTCAACCACTGAGGGATGAGTCAATCAGAACCTTCCATTCATGGCCAAGATCATTGAGAAGGTGGTCTTCAACCAACTGAGTCAATTCTTAACATTCAACAAAATATTTGATACATTTCAGTCAGGTTTTGGTTCTCATCACATCACAGAAACTGATCTGATCAAAGTGATCAATGACATAAGGTTGAACACTGATTCAGGAAAAGTATCTGTTCTCATTCTATTGGATCTAAGTCTGCATTTGACACTGTAGATCATACAATTTTGTTGCACAGATTACAAACATGGGTTGGACTACGCAGATGACACACAACTATATCTATCACTGAACCCAGATGACTATGGTCCCATTGAGGTGTTGTGTGACTGCTTAGAAAAAGTAAACTGCTGGATGAGTGAAAACTTCCTTCAACTAAACCATGACAAGATGGAGGTGATTGTCTTTGGTAACAAGGAAAAGAGGACTGCTGTCAGCAAGTATCTGAGTCTGGATCTTTAGAAGATAAAGACCAAGTCAAAAACCTTGGTGTTCTGATTGACTCAGATCTGACATTCAGCATCAGATCAAATCTATCACAAAAACATCTTCTACCACCTAAAGAACATCTCCAGAGTGAAAGGTTTAATGACTCAGAAAGATCAGGAGAAACTGGTCCATGCTTTTATCTCCAGCAGACTGGACTATTGTAATGGTCTTCATCGAACATCTACAGCTGGTTCAGAACGCTGCAGCTCAGGTCTGAACCACAACAAAGAGGTCAGAACACATTACACTGGCTCCCAGTCAGCCCCAGAGGAGACTGTAAAGTTCTGCTGCTGGTTATAAATGTGTGAATGGGTTTGGTCCAGAATACATCAGTGAGATGTTAGTCAGGTATGAACCCAGCAGGTCTCTGAGATCTATGGACACAGGTCAGATAGTGGAGCCCAGAGCTCACAGTAACCATGGTGATGCTGTGTTTAGTTGTTATGCTGCAAAGAAGTGGAACAAACTGCAGCAGAGCTGAAGTCAGCATCACATGTGAACATTTTTAAATCAAAGTTAAAGGAACTATTTTTCTCTACTGTGTATGATTGAGAGATTTATGGTCATGTTGATGATGTCATGTGTTTGTTGATGATGTCATGTTTTTGCTGCTGATTTTAAATGTTCTTATATATTTTAAGCTGTTGAACGCTTTCTGTTGCACTTTTTGATCATATAAAACACATTGAGTTACAAATACAAATACATTTGCCATACCTTTACCTTTGTCCATCCTCGTCAATGAACTTCTGCTTTGACCAAATGTTAAATATTAGGGATGTAACGATACACTCAACGACTATACGATTCGAATCACGATACTGGGTTCCCGATACGATTCTCTCACGATTTTTTTTACAAAATGGGACTATAGACAAATCATGATTGAAAAATATTCCTTGATTTATTTTTTGGGAAAAAAACTAGAAAAAACTGTACTATTTTCCTTTTATTTTTCATTGTCAAAAGAATCCCTTGATAAACTATTCAAAACAATGCAATTTAACTAGAAATAAATCTTCAATGAAATAAATAAAGGAATAATACAAATGAAGAAGAAGCCTATTAATTTAAATTCTGGTTCTATAATAAACAATGCAAAACTGCATAATAGTTTCTTTTCTTTTTAACTCACTCAGTGCCCCCGACAAGATATCTCGTCATTTCAAATCACATGCTCAGCGCCATTGACAAGAAACTCGTCATTTGCGGTTTTTCACGGGGATTACTAGAAAACACCCTGGCGGAGGTCCCTCATCAATATCAAAGCTGTGGGGTGTTGTAGTGACCAACTGTGCCCTGACGATGGCAGCAGTACACCTTTAGATGAGAGATTAGCCACTGATGTTACCATTTGCTGGGGAGGAGAAACGGGAACGAGTGAGATTATGGCGCTACAGAGTGATATTGTGACGTATCCAGCAGCTCACAGCTCCACATACTAACACAGAACATGTGGACCTGAGTGGATTATTGATAATGTTGTGATCGTGAGATAAAACCATCAACTAACTGGGCTAAACGGGTCATTGCTGAGTGTCGGGAGGAAGTTACGTCTGTGTGCAGACTGACGGGAGGGAAAGTTGGAGGAATGCCAAAATACAGTAAGAAATCCATTCAACTCTGACATAGACAGCAAAATAATAATAATTTTGCCATCAAAAGCCCGGTCTCAGTGTTTTTTTTTTTTTTTTTTTAATGTTTTATATAAGGAAACAATGTTCAGATTTTATAGTTGTCACTAAAGAAAAAAAATAGCTTTAAAGTCACTGACAGGGTTTTTTTTACAAAAAGGCTGTTTTCTCAGCTTTTTGCTCTGAAACTGAAGATTTGTGTATAACTTGGTCTATTCAACGGCTGATAACAAAAGAACAAATGACAGTAGAGGCTTCAGTCTTTCAGAATCTGGTGTCAGATTTCAGATAGTCATAGTAGAAAATATTCTGTGGGTCTTTAAAATCAATCAAAATACTCAAAAACGGCTGGAACTGAGGGGTGTAGAAAATTTGAAAATGGCTGGCACTGAATGAGTTAAAAGTGCAACTGAAAATGTATTTTGTGCTTTAACAATTGGACTTTAAAAAAAAACAAAAAACAGTAATTTCACTGAATTTACGTCAGATATTTGTTTGGACCAGCAGAGGGCGCTGGTAACCCAGTGGTCGGTTGGCATGCAGTTATTCTGTGTAGTGAAGAAGATAAGCTATGCTAGCAGACAGAGCTAATAGAAAAACGTGACTTTTACAGATATTCACGTAATATTACAGATATTCTTTCGGTGCTAAAGGGGTAAGGAATCATTTATGAATATGTTTAAGAGTAGAAGGCGGCCAGAAAGAAAGTAGTAGCAGATTCCGCCTGCCGCCCCAGCATTTGGACAAGAGAAGGATAAATAAAAAGGTACTGCGATTCAATTATCAGAAAATCAATATCAAGCATGATACCTATGATTCCATTTTTAACTGCCTTATGATTGATCGTTACATCCCTATTAAATATAGAATAAAAACTTAGTCTTTCGATGGGAAACAATTTTCTACAGCTCTAGTTTTCTCTGTGGGAGCTCCATCACATGCTTGTGCATGTAGACGTGCACTAGCATGGCAGGTAGCAGATAGCGTTCAAATGAGTTTCGTGTGTTTGTGTGCATGTCCAGGAGGGGGACTCTGCTGTGAAGAATCCATCTTTCACTTTGAGGTCTCCACAGTCCAGTTGTTCTCCAGCAGGAAGTGAAGGAGCGTCCAAAGGTAAAAACAGTCAAAGTTAAAGATGTGCTGTTAGTGTAAAATGTGTTCAAAATGAGGTATACACTAAGTTAGGGACATTAATCCATAATAAAAAATAGACCAGCATCTTCTTTTTGTTGTTCCTTTGAGGGAGGGGTCACAGAGAATGACCTGCCTCCATCTAACCCTATGAATGAATGTCTTCTCTCCACATCCATTAATCTCTCTGCTCTAGTCCTCCACCCTCAGCATTCTTCTCCTAAACATCTCACATGTGATGGACTCATTCCTCATCTTATCATTATCAGTCCTCTGTCTCTAACCCAACAACATGGCTGCTCTCATCACATATCATAGGTTCCTCCACATGTTCTTCTTTATGTTCCTCCACCTGCTCCCACTACACATCACAATGTCCTCTGCAAGCATTAGAATCAGTTTGTCCATCACTGTACATTTTGTGTTTAAATTATTTTTTATACATGGGTTATTGCTCCCTATATTTTATTTTTTTTCATTAAGTACTTGTTATTATAGCCTTGTTTTTTTCTTTTGCACTAATACACCAAGACAAATTCTTTGTATATGATAATGTACTTGGCATTAAAAAACGATTGTGATTCTGGTCCCAGCAGGCTCCCGCCCCCCCCTGATTCTGCAGTCGCCCCCTCCTTACGTGGCCTCACCAAGAGAATCAGGTCCTGATCTCAAACAGCTCCAGCAACGGAAAAAAGACCTGACGGTGAAAGAAGAGAAAGATCTGTACGACATTGTCAGCTCTCCCAACAAAGACTCCACCAAACTCACCCTGAAGCTGACCAGGGTCAAGTCTAACGAATCTGATCCTTCTGGTTAGTTTAGTTTAATCTGATCCTTCTAATTAGTTTAGTATGAACTTGATCTTTCTGGTTAAGACAGGCATACACTGTGCGATTTTTGGCCTATTTTGATCTGATTTTTGACTTGTGCATCTATTTTGTTGGATCGTGCAAGTCTCCGCTAGATCATGAGTCGTGCATCGTGTCATATACATGGTGTAGTGTACATGGTGTAGTGTATATAGTGTAGTGTATATAGTGTAGTGTATATGGTGTAGTTTATATAGTGTAGTGTATATAGTGTAGTGTACATGGTGTAGTGTACATGGTGTAGTGTACATGGTGTAGTGTATATGGTGTAGTGTACATGGTGTAGTGTACATGGTGTAGTGTATATGGTGTAGTGTATATGGTGTAGTGTATATGGTGTAGGGTATATGGTGTTAGTTGGATATAGTGTAGTGTTATAGTGTAGGTATATAGTGTAGTGTATATAGTGTAGTTGTACATGGGTAGTGTAATGGTGTAGTGTATGTAGGTATATAGTGTAGTGTATATAGTGTAGTGTACATTGTGTAGTTTATATGGTTGTAGTGTATATAGTGTAGTGATATAGTGTAGTTTACATGGTTGTAGGTATATGGTGTAGGTAGTGTATATGGTTTTAGTGTATATGGTTGTTGTAGTTATATGGTGTAGTGTACATGGTGTCTGTTAGTGTACATGGTTGTAGTGTACATGGTGTGAGTGTAATGGTGTATGTATATGGGGTAGTGTATATGGTGTAGTGTATATTGTGTAGTGTACATTGTGTAGTGTACATTGTGTAGTGTACATTGTGTAGTGTACATGGTGTAGTGTACATGGTGTAGTGTATATTGTGTAGTGTATATAGTGTATATATAGTGTAGTGTACATGGTGTAGTGTATATAGTGTAGTGTATATGGTGTAGTGTATATGGTGTAGTGTATATGGTGTAGTGTATATGGTGTAGTGTACATGGTGTAGTGTACATGGTGTAGTGTACATTGTGTAGTGTACATTGTGTAGTGTACATTGTGTAGTGTACATGGTGTAGTGTACATGGTGTAGTGTACATGGTGTAGTGTACATGGTGTAGTGTATATGGTGTAGTGTATATTGTGTAGTGTATATTGTGTAGTGTATATAGTGTATATATAGTGTAGTGTACATGGTGTAGTGTATATAGTGTAGTGTACATGGTGTAGTGTATATGGTGTAGTGTATATGGTGTAGTGTATATGGTGTAGTGTACATGGTGTAGTGTACATGGTGTAGTGTACATGGTGTAGTTTATATGGTGTAGTGTACATGGTGTAGTGTACATGGTGTAGTGTATATGGTGTAGTGTACATGGTGTAGTGTATATTGTGTAGTGTATATTGTGTAGTGTACATGGTGTAGTGTACATGGTGTAGTGTACATGGTGTAGTGTACATGGTGTAGTGTATATTGTGTAGTGTATATTGTGTAGTGTATATTGTGTAGTGTACATGGTGTAGTGTACATGGTGTAGTGTACATGGTGTAGTGTACATGGTGTAGTGTATATGGTGTAGTGTATATGGTGTAGTGTATATTGTGTAGTGTATATAGTGTAGTGTATATAGTGTAGTGTATATAGTGTAGTGTATATAGTGTAGTGTACATGGTGTAGTGTATATGGTGTAGTGTACATGGTGTAGTGTACATGGTGTAGTGTACATGGTGTAGTGTATATTGTGTAGTGTATATAGTGTAGTGTATATAGTGTAGTGTATATAGTGTAGTGTACATGGTGTAGTGTATATAGTGTAGTGTATATAGTGTAGTGTATATAGTGTAGTGTATATGGTGTAGTGTATATGGTGTAGTGTATATAGTGTAGTGTATATGGTGTAGTGTATATAGTGTAGTGTATATAGTGTAGTGTACATGGTGTAGTGTACATGGTGTAGTGTATATAGTGTAGTGTATATAGTGTAGTGTACATGGTGTAGTGTATATGGTGTAGTGTATATAGTGTAGTGTATATAGTGTAGTGTACATGGTGTAGTGTATATGGTGTAGTGTATATGGTGTAGTGTATATGGTGTAGTTTATATGGTGTAGTGTACATGGTGTAGTGTACATGGTGTAGTGTACATGGTGTAGTGTATATGGTGTAGTGTATATGGTGTAGTGTATATTGTGTAGTGTACATTGTGTAGTGTACATTGTGTAGTGTACATTGTGTAGTGTACATGGTGTAGTGTACATGGTGTAGTGTATATTGTGTAGTGTATATAGTGTATATATAGTGTAGTGTACATGGTGTAGTGTATATGGTGTAGTGTATATAGTGTAGTGTATATGGTGTAGTGTATATGGTGTAGTGTATATGGTGTAGTGTACATGGTGTAGTGTACATGGTGTAGTGTACATTGTGTAGTGTACATTGTGTAGTGTACATTGTGTAGTGTACATGGTGTAGTGTACATGGTGTAGTGTACATGGTGTAGTGTACATGGTGTAGTGTACATGGTGTAGTGTACATGGTGTAGTGTATATGGTGTAGTGTATATTGTGTAGTGTATATTGTGTAGTGTATATTGTGTAGTGTATATAGTGTATATATAGTGTAGTGTACATGGTGTAGTGTATATAGTGTAGTGTATATGGTGTAGTGTACATGGTGTAGTGTATATGGTGTAGTGTATATGGTGTAGTGTACATGGTGTAGTGTACATGGTGTAGTGTATATTGTGTAGTGTATATAGTGTAGTGTATATAGTGTAGTGTATATAGTGTAGTGTACATGGTGTAGTGTACATGGTGTAGTGTATATGGTGTAGTGTATATGGTGTAGTGTATATGGTGTAGTGTATATGGTGTAGTGTATATGGTGTAGTGTATATGGTGTAGTGTACATGGTGTAGTGTACATGGTGTAGTGTACATGGTGTAGTGTACATGGTGTAGTGTACATGGTGTAGTGTACATGGTGTAGTGTATATTGTGTAGTGTATATTGTGTAGTGTACATAGTGTAGTGTACATAGTGTAGTGTACATAGTGTAGTGTACATGGTGTAGTGTATATGGTGTAGTGTATATAGTGTAGTGTATATAGTGTAGTGTATATAGTGTAGTGTACATGGTGTAGTGTACATGGTGTAGTGTACATTGTGTAGTGTATATGGTGTAGTGTATATGGTGTAGTGTATATGGTGTAGTGTATATGGTGTAGTGTATATGGTGTAGTGTATATGGTGTAGTGTATATGGTGTAGTGTACATGGTGTAGTGTACATGGTGTAGTGTACATGGTGTAGTGTACATGGTGTAGTGTATATTGTGTAGTGTATATTGTGTAGTGTACATAGTGTAGTGTACATAGTGTAGTGTACATAGTGTAGTGTACATAGTGTAGTGTACATAGTGTAGTGTATATGGTGTAGTGTACATGGTGTAGTGTATATGGTGTAGTGTACATGGGGTAGTGTATATGGTGTAGTGTATATGGTGTAGTGTATATGGTGTAGTGTATATGGTGTAGTGTACATGGGGTAGTGTACATGGGGTAGTGTATATGGGGTAGTGTATATGGGGTAGTGTACATGGGGTAGTGTATATAGTGTAGTGTATATAGTGTAGTGTACATGGGGTAGTGTACATGGGGTAGTGTATATAGTGTAGTGTATATAGTGTAGTGTATATAGTGTAGTGTATATGGGGTAGTGTATATAGTGTAGTGTACATGGGGTAGTGTATATGGTGTAGTGTATATGGTGTAGTGTATATGGTGTAGTGTATATAGTGTAGTGTACATGGGGTAGTGTATATGGGGTAGTGTATATAGTGTAGTGTATATAGTGTAGTGTATATAGTGTAGTGTATATGGGGTAGTGTATATAGTGTAGTGTACATGGTGTAGTGTATATAGTGTAGTGTATATAGTGTAGTGTACATGGGGTAGTGTATATAGTGTAGTGTATATGGTGTAGTGTACATGGGGTAGTGTATATAGTGTAGTGTACATGGGGTAGTGTATATAGTGTAGTGTATATGGTGTAGTGTATATGGTGTAGTGTATATGGGGTAGTGTATATAGTGTAGTGTATATAGTGTAGTGTACATGGGGTAGTGTATATAGTGTAGTGTATATAGTGTAGTGTACATGGGGTAGTGTATATAGTGTAGTGTATATAGTGTAGTGTATATAGTGTAGTGTACATGGGGTAGTGTATATGGGGTAGTGTATATAGTGTAGTGTATATAGTGTAGTGTATATAGTGTAGTGTATATAGTGTAGTGTACATGGGGTAGTGTATATGGGGTAGTGTATATAGTGTAGTGTATATAGTGTAGTGTATATAGTATAGTGTAGTGTATATAGTGTAGTGTATATAGTGTAGTGTATATGGGGTAGTGTATATGGGGTAGTGTATATAGTGTAGTGTACATGGTGTAGTGTATATAGTGTAGTGTATATAGTGTAGTGTATATAGTGTAGTGTATATAGTATAGTGTAGTGTATATAGTGTAGTGTATATAGTGTAGTGTATATGGGGTAGTGTATATGGGGTAGTGTATATGGGGTAGTGTATATAGTGTAGTGTATATAGTGTAGTGTACATGGTGTAGTGTATATAGTGTAGTGTATATAGTGTAGTGTATATAGTGTAGTGTATATGGGGTAGTGTGTATATGGGGTCACGAGAAGCAATGAACACCTCACAACCAGCTCCCGATCGTCAATCATAGGTCATAAGGAAATCAAGCATGGGTTAGGGTTAGTCTCTCCTCATGAGGGTATCTCACAGTTGAAGTAGTGCCACCGACCGGCTTACCGTAAACTCTCACACTGCGCATGCGCAAACACCGTAAAATTGACGGACTGTACTGCTCATGTCTATCCATTTAGCTCCTGGTCCATCACATCGCTATTTTTTTCTTTTTTAAAGCTTTTTTTGCTGAGATTTGTGAGTTTCTCTCCATTTCTGGGTTGTTCTTCTTTGTCTGTTTTAATGGCGACGCTTCAGAGTTCTTCTAATTTGTACGTTGTATTTACGGAAACAAGACCCCGACGTGTTGTGTATGGACGTACAGTGTGAAAACATGCTTTGTGAGCTGTGCACATTCGGGCTCTGCTCATGAGTCACACAGTTTGAGCTGGAGCTGAGTACAACGATTGAAAAAATCGCACAGTGTATCCCAGCCTTAAATTCAGTTTTAATGTAACTTTCTGTTCGCATCTTAAATGTTTGTTTGAAATAAAATGGCAGCAGTTTTAAAGCATCTTTAACATCTTGTTTGTTTTTTCTAGGTGATGTTGGTCTGGATCACAATTCAGACAGCATTGAGGCTGACCTGGGCTACCAGCAGGTCCCTGTGCTCCAGCAGAATGTTGGAGGTCGGGTGCAGACAGGGGGGGCTCCCAGCTCTCCTTACGAAGAGGCAGACCTCTACGCCCTCAGTGAGATGGAGAGGATAGGACCTGAGGCTGCTAGTGAGAAAAGCACCAAAGAGGTTCAGGACAAAGGTTTGGCGCAAAGGAACAACATGTTTCCATCCCATAATACTGTGTTTTTATGATATCTCATGTCCTTCATAGACAAACCTTTAAAGAAGAGGAAACAGGACTCCTTTCCTCTGGAGCCAGGAGCAGGTGGACCAGGTGGTCCCACAGGTGCCCCTGGCAGTGGATCTACAGGAGGGGGCAATGCTGGCAAACTAACCCCTCAAGAGGCCACTGCAGCTGGGAACGGTGCCAGCCGGCCCCCCCTCATGGTGAGCATGGACCTCCAGCAGGCCTGTGTGGCCGCTCCTATTCCAGCTGAAGAACCAGCTAGTGGGCTGGCGGCAGTGGAGGGATCTGACACGGCACTGAGGTTGAAACCAGATGTAATCAAGAACAGGGTCGATAACCATGACAACAGAAGAGAGGGTCGAGACCCATCAAAGCATCGACATGATGACAAGTCCTCAAACCGAGGGGAACGTGGACGAGACAGGGATAGGAGACATCGGAGCGACAGGCGTAGTGATCCAGATAGATCGGCCTTTGGGGCTCCTTCAACTGGAGAGCCTGGTCGGGGCAACAATAGGCAACATGGTTCCACAGCAGCCCTTGCTACTTCCATTTCTAACATCCCAGACTCTTTTCCTGCTCAGCTCCTTGGAGGGCATAGTGGCTCGCTGAAGAACTTCCAGATCCCTAAGGTGATCTGGGCTTATCCGAACCAAATATATACCAATCATTTAATTTTTCACTGCCTGCAACCTCCTCAAACCACACCACTATCCATGCTAGTTCTTTGCCATTAGTCTTTTGTTTATCTCTGACAATTTTATACTTCTATTAACATATTAACTCATGTCTATTTTTAGCTCTTAATGTGTAGACATGAAGACATTTTCCACTGCTTTTTCCCTTCACATTTAATATAATAATAATAATAATAAATCTTTATTTAATCCCTGACAGAAACCTTTAATCAGGCGTCAATGTTTGTTCCACAGTGTTGACGTCAAACAGTTCAGGTCAGTGTGACAAAGATCAGTGATATGGTGGCAGGTTTTTAAATGCATGGAGTTACAGAGAGGCTGGTATGATAATATAATGAAACATGGTCTGCCACCTCATTTCATCAGGGTTTTGTGTTGCGCTTTCTGGTTTTAAAGTATTGGTGCATTAATAGATCAACTCATATATATAATATTTAATAGATGGATACTTTTCCATCTCCACGAGAAACTCACATTGATTAAAATCACAGTAAAAATATAATATGAAGACCTTGTTTGTTGTATTGAATGGTGTGTTCTGATTAGCCCCGCCCCTTTAGTGATGTTTTTTACTGCATTCAATTCTGCAGGTGTTGTAATGAACTGGGCATCAGTATATTTTAGCATCTCAACACTGCAGAGAACGATTCTGAATCTTATTTGCAGTGGAAAATAACTTTATGTTTTTGCCATCAAGACAATTCAACGAACATAAATCATTAAACCATTTTTCATGTCGTATGATTCTAGAGAGAAATGGGAATGAGGTAGAATCCACAGAAACTTCACCGTCTGCTTGTTGTTTTGTCTTCAGATCAATCGTGAGAAAGGTGTTGAAGGTCCAGGGGACAGTCAGGTTTGGAGCCAACCCAAAGTGAAGCTGGAAAGGCTGGGCTTGGTGCAGGACTTTGAGAAGCGGCCCAAACCTATTGTGGTTCTAAAAAAGCTCTCAGTGGACCAGATCCAAAGAATCATTCGGCACAGTAAGTCTGGAAAGAACAGGATCTCCTCAGGAAAGTCTGGTAAAGGTAAGAGAACTGAAAATAATAAACACAATTTAAAGCACAATTAGAGGTAAAAAAAAAGGAACAATGTGAAATGTTTTGTTCTTTGAAGGCGGGTTGGACCCTGCGGTTCTTAAAGAGCTTCCTCCTGAGCTGCTGGCAGAGATAGAGTCCACCATGCCTCTGTGTGAGAGGGTGAAGATGAATAAAAGGAAACGATCTAATGTCACTGAGAAGCCCAAATATGCTGAGGTCAGCTCAGATGAGGACTTTGATGCTAATGGAGAATGTAAGTGACTTCTTGACTTTTCTGCTCGTGTTTGCTATAAAGTGTAACTTATTGGAAATGTAAATTTCCCATTTTACAGCTGCAAAGAAGCGACAACGACGGGACAAAGACCGGGCGTGGGAGTTTGAAGAAAGGGAGCGACGGGGTTCAGGCGATCACAGGAGGAGTGGCCATAGAGACAGTAGGAGGAGCTCAGGAAGTCGTTACAGAGACTCGTCTGATGAAGGGTCTCCACCACCAAGCATGAGTGAAAGTTAGCATCTAGCATATTCATGTTTGATTTCAATGTTTACTGTAAGATCATTACTAAGGGAGATTTTAACACACACACACACACACACAGGTATACTAGTCTATGTATATTTTATTTAAACTACTGACCATTATGGAGAAAAAACTGAATAAATGTGACACATGATCTCAAACTATAAAGATTATTATGTATAACTTATTATATTAAAGCGTGAGTGAACGTTTCTAAACAGATGCAAACTTCCACAAACACCATGACATGAGTGACTGTTATTGGCATAAAGAAAACACAGCTAATGCTAAAACATTTTTAAACCCAGTTGCCAGAAAAATGAAGATGAAGGAGAAGCAGAAGAAGAGGAAAGCATATGAGCCCAAGCTGACCCAGGAAGAACTCATGGACTCGTCCACCTTTAAGCGCTTCTTAACCAGCATCGACAACATACTGGAAAATCTGGAGGATGTAGATTTCAACACTATGGGTATATGTTCTTTAGTGTTTTAATGCCATCACAGACATGTTTGTGTCCTATTCTGACACTTTTTGTTGTTGAGCAGCAGATGATGATGAGATTCCTCAGGAGCTGCTGCTTGGTAAACATCAGCTGAATGAACTTGGCAGTGAGTCTGCTAAGATCAAGGCCATGGGCATCTCCAGCAGGGTATATATAATATAGTACACCATATTTAATGTTGTTTGTGTCGGTCTAAATTATGTTTGTTCATCCAGATACCATCAGACAAATTAGTGAAGCTACTGAACATCCTGGAGAAAAATATCCAAGATGGTTCCAAGCTCACCACTTTGATGAACCATGTAAGATATACCTTTGTTTACTTTCTTTTTCTTTCATTTATTGAAGCAATACTTAAACAGCAGACAACAGTAATTACAGCTTGTGCTAATTAAACCCTAGAACGACTTTTACCAGACAACACGTAACAAAAATTATACATAAATCACATGCTATATGAATCATTAGCATGTGATTCATGCTAATGAATCACATTTAATCAACTATGTGTCCATAGTTGATTAAATAAAAGTTCACGGCTAATTCTAGATCAGTGGACAGTGAGTTCCAGAGTTTTGCTTCCCTCACAGAAAAGTAGTTTTATACTTTGTAGCTTTACAACATGCTTTCTAGTTGCATCCATCAATGATGTGATGTCATTTTAAAATGCTTTTTCATTAGGTCAAATTAATTTTGTACATACTAGTAATTAATTATTGTAATTATTAGCATTCTTATCAACATTAATATTTAGAATAATAATAAATGGTACTGAAGTCTTTGTTTCCATGGTTACTACAGGATCATGACGCTGAAGATGAGGAGAAACTTTGGAGAGATCTTATAATGGAACGAGTCACAAAGTCTGCAGATGCTTGTCTGACGGCTCTAAACATCATGACCTCAACACACATGCCCAAGGCTGTGTACATAGAAGATGTGATAGAACGTGTGCTTCAATACACCAAGTTCCACCTTCAGAACACACTGTACCCTCAGTATGATCCCGTCTACAGGGTGGACCCACATGGAGGTGAACTACATTTCTATTAGAAGTGTAAAGCAGCATTAAAGTGGATGTTGTTCCACTTTGTTAACTCCCTTTCATTAAGGGCTCTATTCTCCCGTCTGGACTTAACTGCTTTTTTGAAGGCGGTCTGAAGCAAAAGAGGCGGGCTGGGCATGATGTCATTATTTTTGGGGCTGTCTAGAAATCATGGAACATGGAGTTTTCCCAACGCTTGTAAATGTAATTAAGTGGAAATGATTAAGTACACTTTTAATTTGAAATGCCTTTGTTGATAAACAATGTTAGAGGTTGATTTGACCAGATTACTGCAGTGTGAGGATCGGACACATAGAGTGTTTCTATTTGAGCCACAGTTAAAATATCTCTTTTGCCCCTCTTATTAACGCAAGATTAACTTTTCTTTGTGTGGAAAGCCTGATTATATTAACTCTTTACATTTCGTGCACATTAGTCATTGTCATCATCTTGTCATTAATGTTTCACCTGTTATTTACTCTTGTAGTGGATCAAACTGTGGTTTTACATTGTACAAAGTGTTAAAATAGTTGGACATCAGTCTCACGTCTGTCAGAGTTTTAATGATCAACAGTAGCCGACGTGGCACAGCTAAACAGCTCCGCGACGCTGCCTTCACCTTTCCCTGAAAAAAGAGTGGACGATACAGGTAAAATCTAATTAAATGTAACACATTTTGTCCCGTCGAGAACTGGTAAATGTGAACGTATTAGTCAGTCCTTTGGCGTGCTTGTGTGACTCCTCCCACCCCCACGGTGTCACTTTGGATGGATTATTTTCGGTATTCTCTTCTGCAATATTATGAGTTCATGTGGCTTCAAATGTAACTAAGTCCATATTTCTAGTGCAATATAATGTTTGACCTTATGGGGGCGCTGCACTTATTCCAGGGTTAGAAGAACGTAAGAGGAAAAGGACTTAAGCAGATGGGAGAATATGTGTAAGGCCAGATTTGAATGGGAACGCCCACATTTGAGGGCCGCTCCACGTAGAGTGCGTAACTGGGATGAAGGCGCACAACGACTGACTTAAGTTCAGGGGGAGAATAACACTCAGCCAAAACAGCGCCGCTGCGTGGCTTTTTTGACTTGGCGTGCATGGGAGAATAGAGTCCTTAGTGAATAACAAAAATCTGTTGGTTTGGTTTTTCTAACACTTAAAATAATTTTTCACATGGACTATAAATAAAGGTTGAGCCTTTTAAGGAATAGCAGCATATTTTTGTAACAATGAACCAATTTTCAGAATACGTTCATGAGCCTGTTGGTCCCAGAGATCTATGGAGGAATCATGTTTTTTAAATGATCTGTGTGTGTTAGGTGGCTTGTTGAGCTCCAAGGCAAAGCGCGCTAAATGTTCAACACACAAGCAGCGCGTCATTGTCATGTTGTACAACAAAGTGTGTGACATTGTCAGCAACATCTCTGAGCTTCTGGAGATCCAGCTTCTTACAGACACCACCATCCTTCAGGTGAGCATTAGCGACTAATTATAATAGATATAGTGTTTTATTCTCCTTATGGATGATTGTGTTCTCTTTAGGTTTCTTCTATGGGAATCACACCCTTCTTTGTGGAGAATGTCAGTGAGCTGCAGCTGTGTGCCATTAAGCTTGTTACAGCTGTAAGTGTTGCTTACCACTTTCACTCAATGTAACAACTTTATCTTTTTGTGTTACTCTGTGACTAAAACTAAAGAAAACGCTGTTATCTGCAGGTTTTTTCTCGATATGAGAAACATCGGCAGCTCATATTAGAGGAGATTTTTACGTCTTTGGCCAGGTTGCCGACGAGCAAGCGGTCCCTCAGGAACTTTAGGTACCTCTCACAGTGGTTCAGAACAATGTTAATGTAAATATAGTTAGACATCTGTATTAGAAATATATTCTATAGTCTAAACAATTAGGTCAAAATAACCCTCTTTGTCGCAGGCTGAACAGCTCAGACCAAGATGGAGAACCAATGTACATCCAGATGGTTACTGCTCTGGTGCTGCAGCTCATCCAGTGCGTTGTACACCTTCCCAATGATAAAGATAGTTTTGATGAGTGTGACTCTAAGGTAAGTGTTAAACATCGTGCACAATATCCACATAAAAGTGTTCAAAGGTTAATCATTTTTCATATACATTTTTTATTAAAAACCTATTTGTTTTAACTGAAGGTGGATCAAGATGTTCTGATAACCAACTCGTATGAAACGGCCATGAGAACAGCTCAAAACTTCCTCTCAGTCTTCCTCAAAAAGTAAATATATACTACTGTTACATAATAGTGTGTGTGCACTCGCCTCTACCTTTGACCTACGTCTCTCAGGGGTTAGGGTTACTCTATAAGCATTCAGAGCATTATTTTCTAACTATATTAGATTATATATTTGCAACTATTATATATAACTGTATTCCCACAATTAAAGCCCCCCACGCTCCCTCCTCCAGGTGTGGCAGTAAGCAGGGAGAAGAAGATTACAGGCCGTTGTTTGAGAACTTTGTCCAGGACCTTCTGTCCACTGTAAACAAGCCTGAGTGGCCTGCTGCAGAGCTGCTGCTCAGTCTGCTGGGTCGACTGCTGGTTAGTAACCATAGTAACCACCACAGCCTACTGAACGTTCCTTCTCATTACGTTGTTGTCATATTGAATAATTGTGATAATACCGTATGAACTGTTTAGTTTGGTGTTTAACTCCATGGTGTTGTGTTCAGGTGCATCAGTTCAGTAACAAGCAAACAGAGATGGCTCTGAGAGTAGCGTCTCTAGACTACTTGGGAACAGTGGCTGCTCGTTTAAGAAAGGACGCCGTCACTAGCAGAATGGACCAGAGGTCCATCGATCGAATCCTGCAGGAGGTGAAAGTGACTCTGGTTCTAATGAAATATTGTGTGAAATATGGATGCACCGAAATTAAAATTTGTGGCGAAGCCAAATAAAATATAAACGCTTGGCCGAATATCGAATGCGGTTGTTAAGTTTTTCACTATTTTTATAAATAGTGATAATATTCAGACATTTTTTAAATATTCCAGTAGCCTTTGCTTTTCATACAAAGCACAACAAAGTTTATCATTTATATTAACCCTTCAAATAAAACAAAACATGCATTCCATAATAAAAATTAAAGTACATTAAAGGTGAGGTATGATGAATAAATGACTTTCTAATGGTTTATCTACAGTGATAAACATCATTTAGCCTCATTAAGAGGAACAAAGTGTAAAAAGTTCTGTTTCCTCTCTTGTTATTACATATTTTATAAAAAGTCAGATTTAAACAGGACAGTTGGATTTTTACCCACGTTTGCAGGTGATGTCACCTAACACGCCTCCTAGAATGTTAGCTCCTCCCTCTCCAACTATTTAACAGCTAAAGCAAACACTGCTGTTTAATATAGAATATATATTTTACTTTATTACCATATATGTAAATACAAACCACTACTTTTTCTGCTGCTGATTGTGTTGGGAGTCACTGCTTGGAGCCACAGAACCATTGTTTACACACATCAGCTGTTAGCACTCCATGCTAATGCTACACCAGTCTATGCAGTGAGACCTGGTGTAGTGTAAGGAGGAAACAATGAGGATGTTTACGTATTCATGGCTAACAGCGCAAACAACGGGCTCTGTTGTGGAAATGGACAGTTTCCAACTTTTACACGGTGATGGAGAGCAGTGAGGAGAGAGTCTGGATGTGTTTGTGTGCAGAAAGGAGGAGCTGCTGCTGCTGTTGCTCTGGTTCTGCAGCAACGCGCACACACTTTTCCGATTCAAAATGCACGTTGTTTTGTTGCGTCATTGCGTCACACGCTACAATTCGGCCTTGCTTTTAACTCAATAAACCAAAGGCAGAATGTGGGGTTTTGTTTTTTTTTGCAATATTCGGCCACCGAATATTTGGTGCATCCCTAGTGTAGAAGCTTTCATCGGATGTTGTTAATCTTTGATGTCTGATTCTAAAGTCCCCTGGCAATGATGAGACGCAGCAACTGCAGAAAGCGTTACTGGACTACATGGAGGAGAACGCTGAGACCGATGCTTCACTAGTGGTGACTTTTTCTTCCATTTTATCATCAAACGTGGAAACATTTTTCTGTCATGTTTTACTCATTTTAACATGATTAAACTGTTACTGTTGAACATATTTTCTAATGTTGGGTACATATATGTTTGAATTGATTCTGAGTGTCATTGCACTCTAGTTTGCCAGAAAGTTCTACATTGCCCAGTGGTTCCGCGATGCAACCACAGAGGCTGAGAAGTCTATGAGGAACCAGAATTCAAAGGATGATGATTCCTCTGATGGACCACAACATGCAAAGGATATAGAAACCACTGGTGAAATCATGCAGCGAGCTGAAAAACGCAAAAAGTTCCTTCGTAACATCATTAAGACTACGCCGGCTCACTTTGCTGTCCTGAAGTAAGGATTACTTTGTACAAAAACCTGTTGGAATACTGCCAACCCTAACCCTGACTTCACTGTGTCTAACAGAATGAACTCTGACACTGTGGACTATGAAGACTCCTGTCTGATCGTGCGTTATTTGGCCTCCATGAGGCCGTTTGCACAGAGTTTTGATATTTATTTAACTCAGGTAACACACGCACACTTGGTTTCTTGCGCTATCATTAGTAATGTCTGGTCTGTTTATGAACTATTCATGCATTGGTATGTTTGTATCTTTCTTTTTTTAATATGTGTGTGTGTGTGTGTGTTTCTAATAGATCTTGAGAGTTCTTGGGGAAAGTGCCATTGCTGTCAGGACTAAAGCCATGAAGTGTCTGTCTGAGGTCGTGGCTGTTGACCCCAGTATACTAGCAAGGGTGTGTTTATGTTTAAATGTGTGTGTAACAAGTCACTTCCGACTCAGGTGGTCAGGAGGATGTGTTCATTGGTCCAACACCTTCACATACACTGGTTCAATAAGGTTCTCAGCTGGTTTGAGCTAACCCTAACCCCAGATAACCCCTTACCCTCCTCATCCCCAACCCCCGCCTGCACATCCTGGTACAAGCATTTTATCTTTTATATTCATATTTTATTCATTTATTTTTATGAACTCTTTAAATTGGGTGGGGTGACCATCTGGTTGTTATTCTCACAGGAAGCTGAAGACCCTCCTCTTTTATTTAGTCCTGGACCTATTTTATTGGATTTAACTTTATTTATATAGCGCAAATTACAACAAAATAATCTCAAAGCACTTAACAAAATATCCATAGTAAGAAAGAAAGTGGGGAGGGGTTCATGTAGCCCAAACCTTTAAACATGTCTATCCCTACCTGACCCTAACTTCTGCGGTCTCACTCACTCTTTTTATTTTTTTTTTATATGAATTTCTATTAGCTGTGGCTAAAACCATTGTTTCCCTCGATGGAGTCAACACCCATTACAGTTGTCTTATTAGTACAGTACACAATTACATGTAAAACATTGCAACACAAACGACAACAATTTACAAAAAAAAAAGAACATTCATAAAGTTGGACCTGGTTCCAATTAACAATTCCTCCAACATGTGGCTTTTAACATCACCTGATTGGTTATATATTAATATACATTGAAAGTTATTTATCAATATACATAGACATTTATAGATCACATAAACCTATTAAACTCACCCTTGTTAATTGTATTTAGTAGCTTTGATTATGCATCATTACACACCTAGAGCTGTTTTGTTAATACATTTTTCTGTAATAATTTGCCCTGGAAGAGTATTCCATGTCACCATGGCCCTGTACATTACAGTACTTTTAATTGTATTAGTCTTTGCTTTAGGTAGTTCATCTTTTTTGTTTTATATACAGTACATGTTTATCAGAACTAAACGAGAATCGTTTTTTGGTCTTTACCTTTAACCATGTGAGAAAGTAAATAAATAAATAAGCTAACATAAATAATTGTCACCTTTTCTGTTCTTCACTGCCCACATAGTGTTAACTTGGACTTTGTTTTTATTTGGTGTGAAAAGCTCCAATTGATCTAAAAACATGTGATGTGATTATGATGCTTTGTTCTTTATAAATGTGTTAATATTAATATATGAATTAATAATGGAGGTGTGTTTGTTCTGCTGCAGTCGGACATGCAGCGTGGGGTACATGGGCGTCTGATGGATAACTCCACCAGTGTGAGGGAAGCTGCTGTGGAGCTGCTGGGTAGATTTGTGCTGAGCAGACCTCAGCTCACTGAGCAGTACTACGACATGCTTATAGAGAGGATCCTGGTAACATTTATTCATTTATTTCATATTTACTTGATTTGTTTGTTGTTTCTCAATAAATGACCACTTCTACTGTGTATTAACAACAGTACAGTTGTTGAAATGTTTTTTACTCTTAACTTTAAAATCATCTTCTGAAGGAAAACAGTGTTGAAAGTGTTTTGCCCGTTGTCATGGAAACCATGAGGCAGGTTCATGAGAAGTTCACTCATAACTTCAGTCTTGTACTGCCACCTGTTGGTGAACAAACTCTCAACCAGTGCATTTCACTGATGGGAGACCATGTTTGTTTGTTGTCACAGGACACTGGCATCAGTGTGAGAAAGCGAGTTATAAAGATCCTCAGAGACATTTGTCTGGAGCAGCCGACCTTCAGTAAGGTGACTGAGATGTGTGTGAGGATGATCCGTAGGGTCAACGATGAGGAAGGAATCAAGGTGATCAAAACAAAGCTTTACAGTGGTCATTAATTATTAAATATTAAACAAACTTTATTTCCTTAGAAATTAGTCAATGAAACATTCCAGAAGTTGTGGTTCACTCCGACGCCGGCTCACGACAAAGAGACCATGACCAGAAAGATCCTCAACATCACTGATGTGGTGAGTGCTTCCTGTCGCTCTCTCTTATTCGTTGGTGTTTTTAGATGATTGTGTAAAAATGTTTCTTTTAAAATGATTCCCAGGTTTCTGCGTGTCGAGACACTGGCTACGATTGGTTTGAACAGCTTCTTCAAAACGTTAGTTATTTACTAACCAACATTCAACATATTAAAGTAAAAATAAATAATAATAATAATCTGACTCTGATTTTAAGCTTTTAAAATCTGAAGAAGACGCATCATATAAACCAGCTAAAAAGGCGTGTGTGCAGCTGGTTGATAATCTAGTGGAACACATCCTGAAGTATGAGGAGTCTCTGTCAGGTATCGCCTCTCAGTCTAACTTTGATCTTTAAGTTCAAAGTGTAATGGTGTGTGAAGGGGTTTCTCTGTCTTTGTGTTTTATTTATGGTTTGTAGAGAACAAGGGGGTGAATTCCATGCGGTTAGTGGCGTGTATCACAACTTTGTACTTGTTCAGTAAGATCAGAGCTCAGCTCATGGTCAAACACGCCATGACCATGCAGCCCTACCTCACCACCAAGTGTAACGTAAGTTATCACACCTTTATTCTATCACATATTTGTTTAATCCATTTATTTAGAACCACACTAGATAACACGTTATATTGTTTTTCTCTAGACTGCCAATGACTTCATGGTGATCTGCAACGTGGCAAAGATTTTGGAACTTGTGGTTCCACTAATGGAGCATCCGAGCGAAACATTTCTTGCCACCATAGAAGAAGATCTGATGAAGCTCATCATCAAATATGGAATGACGGTGATTGTTGTTGCTGTGATTGTTGTGATGTCATGTGATGTAGTTTAAAGTTGACTCAGTGAATGTTGTGGTGTTGTTCAGGTTGTCCAACACTGTGTGAGCTGTCTGGGAGCCGTCGTCAACAAAGTTACACACAACTACAAGTTTGTATGGGCGTGTTTTAACAGGTTCTACGGTGAGATATGCTTTGATTCCTCACACTTTTCTGTCAGAAAGCAGCTTTCATCTGTTCTGCTATGATTGCAATTTAACAGAAACATGAAAGTAAAAAAAAAGTTTGTTGTTAGTAGTGCTAGGCCTGGTAAACATTACATAATCAAAGGTTTTAAAACATGAACATGATGATGTTTAGGTGCTCTGAACAAGCTGAAGGTTCAGCACCAGGATGATCCAAACAGCTCCACGTTGGTGGCTAACAAGCCCTTCCTGCTGAGATCACTGTTCACTGTGGGAGCTCTGGGTCGACACTTTGACTTTGATCTGGAAGAGTTCAAAGGCACCACTAAGGTAAAGCATCAGGAAGAAGAATGTCAGTGGTTGGATGGAAAGTCCTCATGAGTGTTTGTTGAACAGATTGAGATCAAGGAGAAGGTTCTGGAGTTGCTGGTGTACTTCACCAAACATGAAGACGAGGAGGTGAAGACCAAAGCCATCATTGGTTTAGGTAATAAATCTTCATGTGAGGAGGAGCTGTGAACAATGTTTGACTAATGCTGATGTCTTCCATCAGGTTTCCTTGTAATCATGCATCCCAGCCAGATGTTTGTCCCAGAGGTGAAGTCTCTGTACAACGGCATCCTAGCTGACAGTAGCTCCACCATCAACCTCAAGATCCAGATCCTCAAAAACCTCCAGACGTACCTTCAGGAGGAGGACACACGGATGCAGGAAGCAGACAGAGAGTGTGAGTGATCCTTCTAGACCATTAGCAGTTTGAGCTAATGTTAGCTGTTATCTGGTAGCACTGAGCCTTTGACTTCCTGTTCCTGTAGGGAAGAAACTGTCCAAGCAAGAGGATCTGAAGGAGATGGGAGACATCTCCTCAGGGATGAGCAGCTCCATCATGCAGCTTTACCTGAAGCAGGTGTTGGAGGCGTTTTTTCACAATCAGTCGAGTGTTCGTCACTTTGCTCTGAACGTCATCGCTCTGACCCTGAACCAGGGCCTCATCCATCCTGTGCAGGTAACCACTCACTACAGCTACTGATGGACACAATCAGTTAATAAAAACACTAACACGTTGTTGTCTCCTGTGCTTGAAGTGTGTACCCTACCTCATCGCCATAGGAACGGACCCTGAGGCCACCATGAGGAACAAAGCTGACCAACAGCTGGTGGAAATAGACAAGAAATACACAGGCTTCATCCATGTGAGCTCAAAATATTCTTAATTATAAATCAACATATATTAAATATACCTTCTCTTTTTTCCTCCAGTGATTAAAAATGGTTGGTGACCCAATTTATACATTTTGAGAAACAATAACTGATTTATTCTAATGTCCTACATTGTGACATAGATGTATTTAAACTCTTTAATCAGGATGTTAAGCTATACTAATAGGAACAGATAAACACAGAGGTTAAACTTTTCCTTCTGACGTAATGGCAGATGAAAGCTGTTGCTGGGATGAAGATGTCGTACGCTTTGCAACAAGCCATTGTTTCATCTCGTAAAAGCATCATCAGAGGCTTCAGACAGGACGAGACCCACTCAGCTCTATGTTCACATCTCTACTCCATGATCAGAGGAAACCGACAGCATCGAAGAGCGTTCCTCATCTCACTGTTGAACCTGTTTGATGACAGCGCTGTGAGTCACACATCACACACATCTAAAGTCTGAGTGGCACCGAATGGAGAACCATATATACATACATATGTATTACATGTAGGGTCAAATGTTATGAGTAAAAGAGAATAATGAAAATAAAGCCAACATACCACTTAATATATCATATTAAGATATGAATCTCTTTCCTGATCTCCTTTAATTGAAGAGTGACATCTGGGTTTGAGTCTTTTTTGTGTTTTGTTTCAAGAACCTTCAGTTCTTTATTTAGTTTTTTAAATCCTGCTGTCTTTCCTTTTTTTATTTACACAGTACAACATTATTTTGCCTCTCAAGATCGCCTTTAAAACGTCCCAAACAAGGCAACATCTCCATTGTAATTCTCCTTTACGAAATATTTTATTTCTTTTTTTAATGTGTTTTTAAACTGCATGTCATTAATAATACTTGTGTACAGTCTCCATAAAGTGTTGCCTAAATTATTCTTTATTTGAATTTATTTGAACAGGAGCATGATCTGATAAGTCAATATTACCATGTTCACAATGAAGTACTCTGACAATCCATCTTGTGTATAAAATATAATCTAGTCTGGAGCACACGTCATGAGGGTGTGAATAATGTGTCTAATGTCGTTCTGTTGGATCCATGTCTCTCCAGAGGTCTAACACTCCTAACTCTGTTATGAGAATCTTTAATTTTTTGTGAAGTCTCTATAAACGCCTTGGATTTATCCTTATGTTCCAATCTCCCCCTCATATTGGGTTAGGGTTAGGGTCAACCCTGGTTGCCTGTGACATCAGGTCAAATATTTTCCTGTAAAAGGTAATATCACTGCCTGGTCAGATATATACATTAAGTATTGACACTTCATTGCCCTCTATCTTCCCTGACATTAGTAAGTATCTTCCTTCCTTATCTTTCACCTCCCTGATTTTCTCAAACTGAAGTCTTTGACAAATCAAATTACTCAGAATTTTGCTTCTTTTTTTTGGGTTATTAACTCCATTTATATCCATATATACCCTTAAGATTTTGGTTGTCAGTCGTAATTGTTTATAATCCAAACCTGCCTTCTCTCTGCTTTGTGATCGACTCTTTAAAACCTTATACATCCCAGAAAAACTTGAGAACATTAAGAACAAAACTAAAAACAAGTTTAACATGAACTTAGAACTCAAAAATAACTTCACACTTTCTTCAGTGTCTTTTGTTTCCAACAGTGAAGCTTGATCTAATCGAGCCTTCTCAGTGCCTGCGATGTAAAGGCACTTATCAGGAGAAAAAACCCTCATCAGGAGAGGTGTCCTGATAGATGGACGCATATCATATAATGACATGCCTGTCATTTCTGTATCCCGACTTCTTATGCATTTTTACGGAAGTCCTCAGTTTTTAACTCAAAAACAGATCTTTTGTAGTCTTAATAAACCCGTTGTAAAATAACTAAACTTCAAGTAAAATAACTAAACTTCAAAAAAGAGTTTTGGTTCCAGGAGAAAACACAATGTTTAAAATTAAATCAGGATGCATACCTGGAGTCACACATTTTAAATACAAGACAAAATCAACAGTTTACTTGGTTGTGTGTGTGGATCGTCTGAATTCCTGCAGTTTTTCTTTGAGTGTTTTTTGTGTCGATGTCCCGTCCTGTTGTTGTCCTCCGGCCTCGTCTGGTACTCCGTTCGGGGATCCAGCCCTCTGCCACGCCAGGAGGAGTTGGAGCTCTTGGTGATCTCTGTCGAATGGGGCTGGGACGATGGTTACTGGGATACCCCTTGACACCATGTCTTTCATCACCTCCGTTGCGGTGTGGTACAGCCGGATACCGTCTTCATAGTAAACTCTTAGTTTAGCTGGATAAGGCGCTTGGAATTAGATTCTCCGCTCCCCTTCTTTGCCTCGGTGTACTCAAAGCGTTTTTTAAGGACCACAGCTGGATAATCGTGGTCTACAAAGAAGCGGTTGTTGTTGTAATAAACCTCTTTCTTCTGCCAGACACTCTGGATCACTTCTTCCTTTACCGTGTAGCTTTAAAACTTAGCGATAATCGGCCGGGGTTTCGCTCGTGACTTTTCCGTGTTAGCCACCTGGATTCTATGTGCTCGCTCTATCTTTATCACTATGTTCTCGGAAATGTCCAACGTTTCTTTCAACATTTCTTGAGAAAAGCATACATGTCTCCCCCCTCCTCCTCCTCAGGTATTCCGTGAATTCGTAGGTTCTCTCGGCAGGTCCTCCTTCCACGTCGGTTAGCTTAGCTTCCATGCCGTCCTGACGGTAAATCAGCCTCCTTGTTAGCCTAGCCAAGGCCTTCAGCTCCGTCTCTGCCTCTCCAATACTTTCTTCAGCCTCCTCCAGTCTTTCGTTTGTTCTCTCCAGTTCCTGTTTGATCTCTGTGAGTTGTTGGTTATTATCTCACCTAAAATCCTTTATTTGGCATTCCTCTTCAGTTTCCGACGCCACTGCGTTTTGAGTACCTCCGCCTGTTTTCTTATTAGCCCTACTTTGTGTCGTGTCTGCTTTAGTTTGTTGTCTTAAGTATTTTCTGTGTTTTAGGGCTATTTTCTTTTTCCGTCGGGGAGCATCGAAACTAAGCAGCCATCTTGTTCACTACCCCGGAAGCATCTCAAAACTGATGAGTTTTAAGTCATTTCTTTTTCTTCCCATGAACAGAAGATGGAAGTGAACATGTTGCTGTTCATCGCAGACAACCTGGCGTGTTTCCCATACCAGAGTCAGGAGGAACCGTTGTTTATCATGCACCACATAGACATCACTCTGTCTGTGTCAGGGAGCAACTTACTGCAGACATTCAAAGAGGTGACGTACAAAGGCTTTATTAAGCACAAATCAATATTAATATTAATAATATTTTTCTTCTTCTCTAGTTTCTACTAAAGGAACCGAAGCGTAAAGAAACAAAGGTGAAGAGGGAGTGGAAGAATACGTCAGACGGAGAGGACGACAACGAAAAGATGAACTGTGATTCCCCACAGAGTGATGATGAGGAGAACAGCCACAGTGATGAAGATGAAGACCATGAGGTGGGACGAATGCCTAAAAAGACTAAAAGCGCAGCGGCACACTCTGAGAGCTCGGATTCTGAATCAGATCTGGATGATTTGGATCTGGAGGATGTGGAGAAGGTGATGAGGCTCCTCCCTGAGAATCCCAATGCGCTGCTGGACTTTGCAAACGCTGTCCAGGGAATTCTTCTTCTACTGGTGCTAAAACAGCATCTAAAGAACCAGTACGGCTTCTCTGACAGGTAGCCTCTCTCTCTCTCTCTCTCTCTTTCACACACACCTTTAGCTTTTCACACTACAACATGTTGTTTTCTAACAGTAAAATCCAAAAGTATTCACCAACGGAGTCAGCCAAGGTGTACGACAAGGCCGTGAACAGGAAGAACACCGTCAACTTCCACCCACGTCAAACCATTGACTTCATCTCCAACAACATCGCAAAAGCAACGCTGACGGAGGATGTGAAGAAACGAATAGTCAGACAATACCTGGATGTAAGACTTTCATCTATCTGCTAAACTCTGGATTATTCTTAATGAATACATTAGACTTTACATTTGATTCATCTTTTTAAACTGTTTCTTTGGTGATTCATACTTTGTTTTCTTTGGCCACAGTTTAAAGTTCTGATGGAACATTTGGACCCAGATGAAGAAGACGAGGAGGGCGAAGCCTCGGCCAGCGCCAACATTAGAAACAAAGCCATAAACGCCCTCCTCGGAGCCTCCGGCCCTTTATCGGGTCCCAGCCCACGGAACCAGGCCGGACCAGAGACGGATGACGACTACAGCGATGGAGACGAAAGGACCCCAGGGGTACGTCGACGTTTAATACGTTTATCTATAAAACACTTGAGACTATATAGAGTGGTGTGAAAAAGTGTTTGCTCTCTTCCTGATTTCTTACATGTTTTCCACTTAAATGTTTCAGATCATCAAACAAATGTAAACATGAGTCAAAGATAACACAAGTAAAACACAAAATGCAGTTTTGCTGACACGCCCACCGCTCGTAAGTTAGACCAAAAGCGAGTTTGTGTGAAAGAAGGCGGGCTGAAGGAAAGGAGGTGATGAAGTCATTTTTTTGGGCTGTCTAGAAATCACAGAACATGGAGTTTTACCAACGCTTGTAAATTTCATTGAAATCTGTGAAAATTATAAAGTTCACTTTTAATTTGAAACGCCTTCATTGATAAACAATGTAACAGGTTGAATTGATCAGATCATTGATCAGATTATTGATCAGATCATTGATCAGATTATTGCAGTGTGACTGAGTTGAAATCTCTTTCCTTGATCATCATCATCATCACTGTAAAGCGTGACAGAGTTAGATGATGTAGATATGATGAAATAGAGCATCCTGCTTTAATACAGAGGGATGTTTACAGTGAAACACAACTATTAACTTCCATAATACACAGTTTTAAATATAAATAGTTTAAAGTGACCTGAGCTGAGCCTCATTAGAATATGTGTGGGAACAGTTTGTGTTCCATCCTCATCTGCATATGACAGCATGTTTCACTCTGTAGTGGATCAAACTGTGACTTTACGTTGGACATAGTATGAAAATAGTTGAATCACTGTGACCAACAGTTTGAATTAATCACACAGCAGCAGCTGAGTGATCACAGCTGCTGCTGTGTGACACACGAGTCTGTGTGGCTTCAATTGTAACTAAGTCCATATTTCTAGTGTAATATAATGTTTCACCTGATGGGGGCGCTGCACTTATTCCAGGGTTAGAAGAACATAAGAGGAAAAGGACTTACGCACACCGGAGAATGCACGTAAAGCCAGATTTGAGTGGGAACGCCCACTTTTCAAGGCTGCTCCACCCACAGTGTGTAACTGAGATGAAGACGTGCAGTGACTGACTTAAGTACAGGAGGAGAATAGCATACAGCCAGAAACAGCACAACTGTGTGGTTTTTTGGACTTACACACATGGTTGAATAGAGCCCAAAATGAGCAAGCAATTGTCAGTTATTCCTCAAATTTTTATTCAAATATTTTTTTTCAACACTTCATCTTAATAATAAACAAATTCCAGGGCAAAAAATTAAAGAAAATAAATATGCAACCTATTTCCTGAGGTTTATCATAATAAAAAAAACGGGTGTAGCCACTGCTATAACCATGTGGTTAGACCTCCACGGTGCATAAGGAACCTGTCAGACAAAGCTGTCCATGTGATGTACTGTGGGGGACAAAAAAAACATTGATTTGCACTAGAGTTGACACAATAACAAAATTAGTAACCACGATACTATACCAGACAAAGTATCACAGTTCCGGGTAATATCGCAATACTGAAGCCTTTTTTTTAATTATTATTATTTTTATGAACTGAAACGTATTTGTACAAGTTAGAAATATTTATTAATTACTTATATTAAGTAACTGAACAAACAAGAGAACAAGAACAAGAGAAATAAGAGTACATGAACAAAATCATATAAGCAATAAAAAAAAACTGATAAATGAAGTTAGAATTTATATGGTTGAAATTACACATCAATTTATGTTTAACTAATATAAATAATCAAGTTAGAATAATGAAGCCACTGCCTTTAAAAAAAAAAAAAAAAGCAATTTGACAATAATGCTTCTTCTCCAACATAATAATCCATAGAGGAGGTGTACTCCAACCTGTTATTTTGCCTCGTATTGCTGATCTGACGTGTTTGTGACACAATGCTTCGCAGCGGTTGGACAAAACACATGATGATCACATTAAATGCACTATTCCTGTAGTTAGAAGAGCAGAGGAGGAGAACTCAGCAGATTAACACTACGGTGAGAGTTTGAATGATTGCTGCTGCTGTGATAAACACAGACCCTGAAGCACTGAGACGGACTCAAAATAACAGTGAGGTCTCCTATCACCTGTATGCTGAGGACCTCCAGCTGTACTGCTCTTTCTAGTCCTCTGAACCTCAGAGACTGGCTTCTCTCACAAACTGCCTGGTTAAAATAAAGCAATGGCTCAGTAAAAATAGCCTCCAGCTGAACTCCTGTAAAACAGAATCTCTAGTCGTTGCTCCAGACAGTATTGTTCCTCTTATTAAGCAGCACCTTGGTGCCCTAAGTAGCTCTGTTAAAGGTCGTCTGAGGAGTAACTTTAGATGAAGGGATGTCCTTAGAACGCCACCCTATACAGCTCATCAGGAACTGTTTTTTCCATCTGAGAAACATCTCTAAGCTGAGACACATGGTCTCTCATCATGAGCTTGAGATGATTGTGCATGTGTTTGTTTCCTCACGATTAGACTACTGTAACAGTCTGTTTACATGCCTTAGTAAAAAGGACTTGGCTCAACTACAAGTAGTCCAAAACTCTGCTGCACGGCTCCTGACCCGCACCTACAAGACAGTCCATATTACTCCTATTTTAAAATCTCTACATTGGCTCTCTGTCATATACAGGATTAATTATAAAATCCTGGTACTGACGTTCAGGGCTCTCCATGGTCAGGTGTCTGGATGCATTAAAGGCCTGATCCAGCCCTATGTCTCCAATAGGACCTTTAGGTCCTCTTCTCAGAACCTGCTGATGGTCCCCTGCACTCACTTTAAAACTCGAGGAGATCGATCGTTTAAAGCGGTATCTCCTCACCTTTGGAATGAACTTCCACACACACTGCGCATGCTAGACTCCGTGGATGATTTAAAAAATCAACTAAAGACAAACTTTTTTAGGGAGGCTTTTCTAGCCACACTTTTGTATCTGCCCAGTGTAGACTTTGACCCTATGGACCCTTTTATTTCCTGCATTCTACCGACACTGCACTGTACTGGCATATGTACTCTGTTATTGTTTTAAACTGTAAAATGTGAAGCACTTTGTGACCCTGGTCTGTGAAAAAAATTTTACTTACTTACTTAATAGTCCTTAAATATCCATGTGTTTTACTGTAATGTGCAGTTTTTTGCCTGAAAACAACAACAGTGTGTGGATAGTAAAAATAAAATGGCTTTGGTGATCACTGATCACCCTGTAAAAGAGCAAGACATGAAGTGACTGTCTATAGACACGCCCACTCATGATTATGCATAAGTAGACCCCAAAATGGCCCCATTCCAGAACTGATCAGAAAGTGACTTTTCAGAGGCTAAAACTCTGGAAAACAGGCGAGATTGGGAAAATATAATATCTTTGGGGTTCTTAGAACGAATGGAGATGGGTTAAAAATAGCATGACAATGGACCTTTAAGGATTGTCTCATTTTTGCCAGAAAACATTTTGATGATCCCCAAGACTTTTGGGAAAATATTCTGTGGACTGATGAGACAAAAGTTTAATTTTTGGAAGGTCTGTGTCCCATTACATCTGGTGTAAAATAACAGCACATTTCAGAAAAAGAACATCATACCAACAGTAAAATATGGTGGTGGTAGTGTGATGGTCTGGGGCTGTTTTGCTGCTTCAGGAAGACCTGCTGTGATAAGTAGAAGCATGAATTCTACCAAAAGATCCTGAAGGAGAACATCTGACCATCTGTTAGTGACCTCAAGCTGAAGCCAACTTGGGTTCTACAGCAGAACAATGATCCAAAACACACCAGCAAGTCCACCTCTGAATGGCTGAAGAAAAGCTAAATGAAGACGTTGGAGTGGTCTAGTCAAAGTCCTGACCTCAATCATATTGAGATGCTGTGTCATGATCTTAAAAAGGAGGTTCATGTTGGAAAACCCTCCAATGTGTCTGATTTACAATAATTCTACAAAGATGAGTGGGTCATAATTCAGATAAATTCTAATAAAACATAAACTCTGATCATGTGATTAAAAGTCTCTTGGTGATCTGGGCTCATCTGTTAAAACCTTGTGTTTGATCAGTTCATGTCTTTGGAGGGTCACTGTCATCTACTGACTAAAAACTGTTTTATCATCTAACAAATATCTCTAAAGTCAGACATTTATTATTAAAATCAGATCTAGAACTGGTCATACACACATTTACAGTATATCATCACACATGAACTATTGTAATTTGACATGTTTTAATAAGTCGACCCTAAACAGACTCCAGATCGTTCAGACGCTGCTGTCAGACTTTTAACTGGTGCTTCTAGAACATCCCACATCACCACCATTCTAGCTACTCTGCACTGGTTCTAGTGAAGTTTAGAATAAACTATAAATATTAGTTATTACATTACATGAGCGTTACATGGTCAGACCCCTCAATATATCTCAGACTTGTTGTACCCCTACACTTCAGGGTGATGCCTTCAGTCTTCAGACCAGGGTCTCCTAAAGACCCTAAAACTAAATGTAAAACCAGAGGAGACCTGGTGTTCCAGACTCTGGAATAACCTGCACCAGTCTCTCAGGGAGCTCAACTGTGTGGTTACTTTTAAAAACTGCTGAAGACTTTACAGAAAAGCTTTTAGTTACTGGATTTTAAATTATTATTATCCTTTTATGATGTTGCTCCTTTTGTTTTAATTTCTCTGTTCTGTAAACCACTTGTGATTTTATCTGAGAAAAGCACTTTATAAATAAAAATGACTTACTAAAACATACACTTTCACCCACAAACTCTTATAATATTCTCTAGCTTTCTTTTTTTTTCACATTAACCCAGAGGTTCCCAACCTTTTTTAGAGTAGCCAGGATGCACCACCTTAGATATTTTTATACTGCATTTTATATGAATTAGATTTATACATTTGAGAAGGTTTAAGTATAGAATACAGATATTTGATATTTATTGTGTGTTATGTGTATTTGAAAAATAATAATTCAAATTTAGAATTACATATTTAATTATTTTATACCTCCTTTTTTTTAACAATTACTAGACATTAGAGGCGACCCCATTTTAATTCCAGGTGACACCAAATGGGATCCTGACCCTAAGGTTGAAAAATCTACAATAACCTAATGCAGGGGTCGGGAACCTTTTTGACTCAGAGAGCCATGAAAGCAAAATATTTGGAAATTTATTTCAGTGAGAGCCATATAATATATTTTAAGCCTGAATTTACCTAAATGTGAGTATAATAAGCCTCTGAATTTATTCTTTTAAATAACGTTGTTATAATGCTCACCATTAATGCGACTTCTGGTGCTGCATGGATTTGCTGGTGGCTTTATAGTCTGCTTGGTACTTTGTGAGGTTAAGCTTCATGCAGGCGTTGAGGCTTTCATCCGTTAAACGTGATCGTAGGTTGGACTTGATGTTTTTAAGATGTGAAAATGACTGCTCACATGAATACGTAGATCCAAACATGGTCAACACAGCAATACTCACACGCTTCAGTGTGTCGTATGTGACAGGAAGCGCATTCCAAGTTTTGATAATCAGCTGATCTTCGGGTTGAAGTTTTTTAATTTCTGTCCACACGTGCTTGCTCGCCAACTCTGCTTTCTGTCTTGAGATTCTTTCTAAATCATCATTCAGTGACTTGAACTTATTCACCCACATGTCTGAGGCCTTCAGGTCGGCCACTTCTGCTTCAAAATCTCTGAGGGAGACATCAGGAATGTAACTCAGGTTGGCTGTGTTCAGTGAACACACGTTTGGATGGGTGATGAACTTAAAAAGATCAGTGTGCTCACGAAAATCTCCAAAGCGCGCTTTGAACGACTGTAGGAGACTAGATGTGAAACCAGCTAGCTGGTGGAGATCAAAGTTTTGAGTGGGCTCACTTGCTGTGCATGCATCTTTAAATTGTCTCAGTTTTTCAAAATGTAGTAATTGACCTGTTTCAAGATCCATGATAAAGAGCTCCAGCTTGTTTTCAAAAGCAAACACGGCGTGTTGAAGGGATAACACTGTGTTTCCAATGCCTTGCATTGTCACGTTGAGCTGGTTCAGATGTTCAGTCATATCCACGAGATAGTAAAACTTGAGGAGCCACTCGGTTTCGGCTAGCTCAGGATGCTCGATGCCTTTTATTTCAAGGAAAGTCTGGATTTCGTTCAGGCAAGCCGCAAAACGGCTGAGCACCTTCCCTCTTGACAACCAACGCACATTGCTGTGCAAAAGCAGACCGTGATAGTTATTTCCAATTTCATCCAGCAGTGTTTTAAACTGGCGATCATTTAAGGCTCTGCCAACAATAAAGTTGATCACACGAATGACCAGCGACATCACTTCAACCCAAGCTGCCCGTCACACATCTGAGCACCAAGTGCCTCCTGGTGTAGAATGCAATGAAAACTTAGGATGGGTCTATTTTCATGTTCACGGAGAAGCGCCACAAATCCTTTGTTTTTCCCCATCATTCAAGGAGCACCATCAGTACACACTGAGAAGTTTATCCATAGGCAGATTTTTTTCATGAGCGAACTCCATGAAAGACTTGAATAAATCTTCACCTCTTGTGGACCCTTTTATTGGCAGAACAGCAAGACTTTCTTCGCGCAGTGTGTCACCAGCAGCATATCTTGCAATCACACTGAACTGCGACAAATGACTTACGTCTGTTGACTCATCCAAAGCCAGGGAAAAGAACGGCGCTGCATTTATGTCCTTCACTTGCGTTTCCTCCACTTGGTTTGCCATCATGATGGTACGATCATGAACAGTTCTTGCCGACAGAGGCATGTCTTATATCCGTTTAATTATCTTGTCTTTGTTCGAAATATCATCAAAAAGTTAATTGGCGACATCCAGCATGAACGTTTTAGCATACTCGCCATCTGTGAATGGTTTTCCGTTCCTCACTATTGCTAAAGATCCAGCAAAACTAGCGGAATTATAGTCATATAGTTGCTGTTGGCTAGCTTGCACCCTGCTCAGTAGCTCTTGGCACGCTTTCTTACTGCTGTCTCCCGCAGGGTATTTAGATGCAAAGGTAGCATGGCGTGTGTCGAAATGCCGCTTTACATTCGACCGTTTCATCGATGCGATTATGTCATTGCAAATTAGGCACATCGCAGAACCTGCTCTCTCCACAAAGGCGTATTCTTCAGTCCATTCGTCCTGAAATGTACGATACTCATCATCTTTTATTCTTTTTGCCATCTTCTTCGTCGAAGGGTTAGCTTTGAGCTAATGGCCGAGCAGACTGATTCAAAAGTTGGCGTTTACCAGATTACCCATAAACCCATAATCCTGCAGCCCTGAACAAGACATGAGCAGTGGAAAATCGATGGATGGATTAAAACAAGCGATAATATTTTATGTTTTATCTGAAAAGCCAAAATCTGCGAGCCAGATGCAATCATCAAAAGAGCCACAGGTTCCCGACCCCTGAGCTAATGGCTCCATATCCATTGCTTGTATTGTATACATTTATTCTACGATATTTTAGTTATTTCTTCAATATTGTGTTTGTGACATATTTTTGCAACAATTAAGGGGCGGCTGGTCATTTTTTATTTTAGTTTTTTGGGGGGAGGGGGGTATAACTAACACACACAAAGCAAACGTACGAAGGTTAATAAAAGGTAAATATAGAATAATTAGAATCATGGAGACACTCTGGACACCTACGTAAGACTTAATGGCAGCAAAATGTTATTTCCAATTAAGATTTGACTTGCAAAATGAATGTTCCACCATTTAATGAGTGCACGTAGTTTATTTCAAACAAAATAATATATTGTCTAAAAAAGGTGTGTTTTAAAGCTGAGCTCTGAAGAACTGAGTAAACAGCAGATTTACCTGATTTCACCTTCAATCCCTCTACTTTATTTACTTTTTTTGATTTTTTACTCTGATTTTCTTTTTTTGAGGAAAAATATGCTGCTGTGTACAGTGGAGCAAAAAAGCATTTAGCCAGAATAGTAGTGTATGACGCAATCAAACAACGTGCAGTGATTTAGAGTAGGAAAAGTGTGTGTGCGTTGCTACAGAACCAGCAGCAGCTCCTCCTTTTCACACACCAACACATCCAGACTCTCCTCACTGCTCTCCATCACCGCGTAAAAGTTGGAAACTGTCCATTTCCACAACAGAGTCCGTTGTTAGCGCTGTTAGCCATGAATACGTAAACATCCTCATTGTTTCCACCTTACACTACACCAGGTCTCACTGCATAGACTGGTGTAGCATTAGCATGGAGTGCTAACAGCTGATGTGTGTAAACAATGGTTCTGTGGCTCCAAGCAGTGACTCCCAACACAATCAGCAGCAGAAAAAGTAGTGGTTTGTATTTACATATATGGTAATAAAGTATAATATATATTAAACAGCAGTGTTTGTTTTAGCTGTTAGATAGTTGGAGAGGGAGGAGCTAACATTCTAGGAGGCGTGTTAGGTGACATCACCTGCCAATGTGGGTAAAATCCAACTGTCCCGTTTAAAGCTGATTAACCCTAACCGTGCTTAGAAAGCAACTTATTTTCACACAGGACCCTTTTTATTCCACTATAAATCATCTAAAAAAGTTTGAAATGCATTTTTGTACATATAGTATATAAAACAGACTTCTGAGGGCCCCTCCCCTGCCTTGGGCCCTGGGTAGTCAGTACCTATATAATCTATATATAGGTATATAATCTGTATAACATAAAGATTATATAGAACCATCACTGATACATTTATTATGTTTATACATAAAACATATAAACCATCATTGATGAACCACAGACTAAAAACAAGTTCAAAATGATTTTATACACTTTACCAGATGCTTTGTTCTCGTGTTTAATGAACTATCTTTGATATTAGTGTAATGAACTATAAAGTGTAATAATGACTTATAACTTCATGAAACCCATGGTGTGTTTATGTATTAATACTGTGATTTATTTAATGTACATAACAAATTACTTTTGGACAAAGTGTGAAGTAAAAATGTTTCCTCTTCACAGTCTTCGCGTCGGTCGAAGCGAACGGGCGACTCGTCGGATCCCGGTCGTATGAATGAGACGGTGGAAGCTATGGATGTGATTGCCCTGTGTTGCCCCAAATACAAAGACCGGCCACAGATTGCCCGAGTCATCCAAAAGAGCTCCAACGGATACAACATCCACTGGATGGCCGGCTCGTACTCGGGGCCGTGGGCGGAGGCCAAGAAACGAGACGGCCGTAAACTGGTGCCTTGGGTGGACACTATCAAGGAGTCGGACATTATTTTTAAGAAGATTGCCTTGACCAGCAACCACAAACTGAGCAACAAAGTAGTTCAGACTTTACGCTCACTGTATGCAGTACGAGAAGGCGGAGCTAGCTAATGGCGTCTTCTTTACCAACCACACGGCCAATCTTCACTGGATTCCCACCCGCTCCCTGTTCTTCCTCATTTTTCTGAGAAAACACAAGAGGGCCAGAATATTTGACACTACATACTTTTACATGAATCATTCTCACAAGAATGACACAAAACACAGACGTATTTTAGAGGGACTGCTAAATGTTTTGTTAGTGCTCAAAGTTGGACGTTAGAATCCTGAAGGCGTTCAAAGACCAGGCGGGAAATGTTTTGTCAACATTGTTGTGGGAGCTCCTTCGCTGTTGTGCAGCAGATTCTAGTCGCTCATTTCTACTCCCACTGTATTATAGTTTAACACAACAAAAACTAAAATGTTTATATCTCTGAAAAAAAAGCTGTAAAAAAAATAATAAAACCTTAAGTGAATGTTGGAAATTAGTCTTTTTGATGTTCTTATTAAAGTGTTTTGGAGTTTATTATACTTTTAGCACCCTGTTTTTTTTTCCTTTCAGCTTTGACATTTGAAAAAAAACAACAACCTACTCAACAAAAATACATTAAAAATATGAGTTTTTATTTTTGTTCACTTTTATTTGTCCATGCTGTACAAGGGCAGAGTCCTCTGGATATAATTTATTCTATTTCAAGCTACGCATGCAGTATATGTGACCTATTGCAGGAGGATATTTTGTAATTGTAGATTTTGTTGTATTAGGTCACCTGAATAATAAGAGGAAAGGGGATTTGAACCCTTTGGTGGAACAAATACTGCAATAAATTTTCTACTTCTTTGTCACTTGTCTTCTCAAATTGTTAATCTGATCTTTTCATTTTACAAACGAAGAAAAGGAAATGCTGCCTAAACATTCAAATTAGAAAGCTTCAACATTCAGGAAGTGGATGAGACTCGGGTAAACATTTGAAAAAGGAATGTATCAAATATCAGTGTGATAAATATAAATAATTCTTTATATATACTTTTAGTTAGATTATCATATTAGCCCCTGTAAGCCTCTAATAAAATAATAATATACCTAACATTAGCCGCGAGGTCTTCTGCAGGTTTTATTGTCTTGATAAAATCTATTTTGAATGGAACAATCCTGACGCATTTCTGCCCATTCTTTTAACATTTATCTATCTCTAAAATCAAAAAAGGTGTGTGTGTGTGTGTGCGCATGGAGTTCAACCTGAAACTTAGTAAATGGTTCCAAATACCCCTTGTGTGCATCTGTTATTTTGGAGTAATTTGGTGTAGCGAAACATTCAAAACGTTAATTTTAAGATTACGGCTCCCTCTGTAATGATTGCGCTACTTCCGGTTCCTGGTTCATGATGTCACTGTGTCGCAATTTGTTTGGGTTAAAAAAAAAAAGTCAATATTAAAAATGTTTTTGTACTGCTAAAAGTTATTTAAGTTAATATTTCGTGGTTATTTAAAATTATCCCTGTGATGCAAAATTTCCTTTAATAATATAAAAAAAAAGTCCACTTCCTCCTCCATCTCCATCTCTGTGCCTGCCATGCTATCGTTAGCATCTCAAACATAGAGCTCTCTGAATAGATCATATGAAACCATCAGCCACTGGTGAGTCTTTTACAGACAAGTTTCCCATTGTATAAACCATATAACTGTCTGTGTAATTATTCACTAACGCACTGTTTCACTAGAGTCTGTATTGAACTCAACCCGTTCAATAATCCATCTGGAAAACTACAGATTCTTTGTGGTGCCGTACATGGAAGTTAAACTCTGACCACTCGGTTCAAAGGTAAACAATGATTTTTGTTTAAAAAAAAACAAACAGCTGAATTGTAGATAATACTTTAATTTATTTACTCACTCATGTAGTTTGGAGCTTTATGTTTTGTTTTGCGCAGTTTTGTTGTTTTTCTGATTGGCTCTACAATGTCTATGGAGTTTGGTTATCAGCGTATACTAAATATACTAAATATGTAAAATAAAACAAAAAAACTAAATATTTATACAAAAAGTACACAAAATGACTTCAGAACAACCAGAAACAAACATACAAAAAATGCACAAAAAGACAACTGAAAGAAAAAAAATACACATGACTCCAAAAGAGATAATTACAGAAAAATACAACAAAAATATGAAAATGGCTCTAAATATTTATACAAAAAATACGCAAAATGACTCCAGAATCACTACAACAGCAACAAAAACAATAATTATAGAAAAAAAAAATGCACAAAAACACAACAGAAAGATACAAAAATACACATAATGACTCCAAAAAACAAAAAAGCAACAAACACATTTATCATGCACATGTCCCATAGAATTAAGCCAGGAAAATTGCACCCACATTTTGCACTGGCAAATAAACCCCTTTTTAACACTACAGAGTACACACTATGTACACCTCTTTGTACATCCAACCTTTGAACACATACTCATTTGGTCATAATTGACAACTCTACTTAAGCTCCCACATAAATGCATACTTCCAACGGGCACTGTACTAGTCTATCTATGAATACTAGGATGGTCTGTGTGCGCGCGTGTGTGTGGAGTGAATATCTCCTCGAAGCCTGTTCGACCTGAAACTTTGTCAAAGGCTTCCAAATACCTCGAGTTTGTGCATCTGTTATTTTGGAGGAATTTGGTCATTTCCGAATGTTTATTTTAATTTTATTTCAGAGGGAACCTGGTGAGCTGCTGCTTCTTTAGGCGCAGCCTGGCACCACCTTTTTTTCCTCGCTTCCTCTTCTTCCTCGTTTGGACGTCTGAGTTACCATGGGAACCATGGTTAAAATCCTTCAGAAAGAACTTAAGCAGCTGTGTTGTAGCGTGTGTCACACGATATAAACTCTTAAAGTTCAGTTGTAACAACTGATCTCTGGAGCACACGTACCATACGTCTTCCTGTTGGGTTAACAGCTCGGCTGACGTCACACAGCAGTGTAGAGAGATGGAGAGTAGATGATGAATGATTTTTTTTGTTTTTTTAACAAAGTTTTTAATTTAATGTTTGCATTTTTTTTACAAAACACAACACAATCATCCCCTCACATGGTGTCACAATCACTTCAAACAACAACAACAACAAAACACAAGATAGAAATAAATCAATTTCGGTGAACGAACAATTTTCTCTTCAGTCAGTGACACACGACTTATTAGACAAGGACATAAATTAATCCCAAATGTCAACAAATTCTCTATGTCTGCCCCTAATCATATATGACTCATACTCATCATACATAACTCTTTCTTCCACATTCCAAACAATGGTAGTTCTGTATTTTTTCAGCTTAGTGCAATCCTTCCATGGAGAAGACCAAAGTCAATCATTGTTATTTCCTTTGCATTCACACTTCTTGTAAAACCTTTGGGGTATATTCCAATTATACAAATGCCTGGTTTCAGTGGAATATTACTTTCAATCATACATGATAAACATTCAAGTACTTTGACCCAGAAAATTTGAATCCTAGGACACTCCCATAAACAATGAATTAAAGTTCCTTTTTCATTAAGACATTTTCCACAAACATCAGGAACATTAGGAGATATACGGTGGAGTGTAAAAATTAATTAATTAATTAACGGGAGTTATATAGATTCTTGTTATCCATTTATACTGAAGTAGTTTTAAACTTGTGTTGATTAAGTATTTCTGAGCTTTTAGGCACGTTATCCTCCAATCTTCATCACTAATGTGTTAATCTTAATCTTAATCTTAATCTTAATCTTAATCTTAATCTTGTATATCTGTTCTCCAAGCATTTAATCGATCTGCTGTTGATTCTGTTGAGCAGCCTCTGTCGGTAGGTTATAGAATCTAGTTATGTGTCTTTTACCATCCAAATTATTAAACACAATTTCCTCAATTGCTGATAACAGAGGTATGGTCGCCGTTGTCTTATGTTTTGATGCTATGAAACTTCTTAATTATGAGGAGACTTCCGGTGAACGATTGAAGATGGCAGCTTAGAAAATTCTCTTGGTCAATTTAAGAAAAAAAGCCCCACTAAAACACGAAAATTGCTTCTACACAAGTGACAAGGACATGATAAAGAGAGGATATCTGATGGGTCAACCGCGGACGACAGACACCAGTTGGGAGCAGAGGCGGAGACCACACGGAACGGGTCCGGGAGAGACTCAGAGTTTTTCAGAGACAATAAATATGGACATTTAATGGTGTTACAAGGTACAATTTGGATGTTTCTACACGGAATCTACCCCCCCCCCTCCAATTAATCTTTATTATTATTATTTTATTTTTTATTTTTCTATTAATAACTTTCCCCATTGAGCTCAGGACATCTATAACACAATCTGACCAGGAAGAGAATATGTGACTGTTCAGCTCAAAGAAAAAGAGACGTTGTTTGTAGCAAAGAGGGAGCCCCGCCCCCTATTAGAGGTAGGACTGATTGTCCACTGGCAGAGGTGAAGGTTTGTGAAGATGGGAGGACAGTGTGAGTCCCTGAGGCTGGAAGTCAACATGTTATTGTTTTTTATTGTTCATGTTAAGGTTGTTGTTAATATTGTTTGTTACTGTCACAGTCGATATGTTAATGATGCAGGAGCAGGTGATGAGGTACAGTAATTTCAGAATAGTAACTTGGAATGTGAATGTTCTAAATAACCCAGTGAAAAGAAACAGAGTGATGTGAAAAAGAAGAAAAGAACATCTCTCTCAGGACGAACATGAAAAATTAAAAAAATCTGGATATAAGAATACTTTTTATAGCACTCATAAAGGAGGTCATAAAAGAGGAGTGGCAATATTAATTCATAATTCCATCCATTTTGAATTGATTAGGGAGATACGGGATAACGAGGGCCGATATATTCCAGTATAAGGAAAAATAGAGAATAAACGGATCACTTTTATTTGTGTAAACCTACCTACGCTAAGTGAACAAAACATCATTAAAAAAGTTTTGGAGCTGATAACTACAGAATCACAAGGTATATTAATCTGTGCTGGAGACTTTAATACAATCATAAATAACAAATGGGATCTAATAATAACAGAAACTAAGACTTTGAGAAGAGGTTTGGATGAGATGGGTCTTCTGGATGTCTAGAGAGACATGCAGCCGTATACGGTATACTTTTTACTCAGCTCTCCATGGAGTTTACTCAAGGTTGTTTTATGTTTTAGAATGAAAGACATAGAATTACAAAATGTGAGATATGAACTAGGGATATTTCTGACCATTCACCAACTTATCTGGTTCTGTAGACCAAAGAAAACAATCTGGAGACTCAACACAAGCTTATTTAACAACAGAACAGTTATACAACAAATAAAATCTGAAATCACAGAACCATCCTGGAGATAAATGATACTGGAGAAGTAAACCTAAATATACTCTAGGACACATTAAGGGTTAAGGTTAAGGTTAACCCACATTAAGTTAATATCCCTTAGCTCAGCAATTAAAAGAGCAAAAGAAAATAAACTCACAGAACTTGAGAATAATTTAAAAGACCTGGAAACGAAACACAGCAAGAAACAAGATCCCCAAGTTATGATTAAAATGAAAGAAACCAAAAATCAAATTCTAGATATCCATAAAAAAATAGAAGTTCCTAAAACAGTCATTATGAGGTCAGACCAAAAGCTACAAAATTATTAGCAAAAAAAATACGGAAAAGACAGACAATCAATATATAAAATACTGGACACCAAAACAGGACAAATTTATAACAACCTGGATGAGATTGATGCTGCAATTCAAACATATTATAAAAGCTTTATACACAACCAAAACAAGATGATGAGAACATAAAAACATTCTTAAATTCATTAGATCTACCAGAATAAATGTTTAATATCACAGATCACGAAAAAAGATTTAGATACCGCTGTAAATTAATTAAAAAATAATAAGACACCAGGAAGTGATGGATTACCAGCCGAGTGGTATAAGATTTTTAAAGAAGACTTGTCCCAAAAACTCCTGAATTCATTTAAGCCGTGGAATGAGGCAATTATTACTGTTTCCCTAAAAGAGGGAAAGAATAAAATGCTGTGCAGCTCATACAGACTGATTTTTACGTTAAATCAACATTATAAATTACAATCAATCTTATCAGGGAGACGAGATTACTTTATGCCTGAGCTGATCAACAGTGATCAAACTGGATTTACTACACACAGGACAATATTAGACGTTCTTTTTTTTTTTTTTTTTTCTCTTTGTCTGCACATGATGTCAAAGGTCAACACAACAAGAACTGCAGTTATTATGAGACAGTAATGCATGTTTTATTATTGAAATAAAAATAAATTGATTTATTTTATTGCTTAATTGTGACCATCACCAGCCCTCCCTAAGGAAGAGTAAGAAATATTTTTTTATAGGGAGGGTATAAAAAGGGAGAGCAGTGTTACACCTAAATGAAGAGGGAGGGGGAAG